>NW_023460250.1:0-21606 GCF_013731165.1 Rhagoletis pomonella
GATCCAATATTTTCTGAAAAAATATCGATATTTTGATTTTTTCATATATCGATATTTTTTACCCAATACTGTGTATGCTTGAAAAAAATTAATATTTCTTCTTTTATGGGGCGTAAGGAAGCTTAGTATACATAGATACATTTGTACGTACGGGTATCAAAATGAACAACAGATTGTGAGTCATTTCAACGGACACGATAAATCTCTCAAGTCGTATCCAACTTATGTACGTTCCTCGAAAATTCAGTAAATCTCAAATCAGTTCAACTGTCCATAAAATTTAGCAAATCGTGTCAACAGCCAAAACCAAGTACAAATCAGCTTTTAAAGACATTCAAAGTAGGAAGGAAAGCATTTAAAATCGAAGCTGCCACTTTGTTGCTTAAAATAATAAATTTTATTAAAGTGTATGATAAAAAAAATAAAAAATTGTTTTCGAATGTCTTTTCCCATCATGAAATTCGTTGCGGATACCTTTATCATGGTTGCCAGCTGCGCAAATTGAAACGATCGATCAAAAATGTTGCGGCAAAGCGAAGGTGACAAGCGACTGACGAAATACGAGTAGGTACGCATACAAAAGTGCATATGTGTGTATGTATCAAAGTGTATATGAATGTATGTATATAAAGCGAAAAAGAAAGTAAAAAAAATAGTAGAAAAAATCTATTATACTTCATAGTTAATAAGTATGCACAACAAAAAAGTGGAAAAAAATTTCGCATTCAACAGAAAAGGCGTGAAATTCAATTCAAACAAGACAATGTAGCAAAAAAGCAAAAATTATTTTAACTAGCATTTATAAATAGCACAGTAGGTGAGCTATAATTAAAACATTTTGCGGTTGACTGCACCACATTGCACTCACACAAACACATGCACAGAAAGCTGCATGCATACACTGCCAGCAAAAAGTATTGTCACGGCAAAATATGCTTCATTCTACAACAAAAGACATAAAAATATAATTCCTAAATTTTGTGCAAAACTCGCGCAAATTTTCATGCAAATTTTCAACTTTTCAATCAGATATTTTTTTTAATTTTTGGCTATGCAGTTTTGCAGCCCATTAAATTCTAGCAAAAAAATGCATTGATTTTTGAGAATTTTTTTTGTTGAAGGTGTTTTGCATTTTTTCCTTAAATTTTTTTTTTATATGGAAGATACTGCGTGAAAAAAATTACCAAAAATCAATGGTAATTCCCAGCTACTTAAGACTTGTAATTTATTATAATAAATTTTATTTTTATTTTATTGTAATAAAATTGATTGGGCTACAAATTTGCATACTCAAACTCATTCTAAAAAATCTGATTAAAAAGTTTGAAATTTGCGTGAAATCTTGCTGAATTTTCGTGAGTTTTGCATAAAGTTTAGAAACTATATTTTTTGTTTTTTGTTATAGAATGAACCATATTTTAATAAAAAATTGGCGGAAAAATATTAGAATAAAAATTGTTGTATATGTTGGAAAAATTTTCTGTGCCAATACTTTTTGCCGGCAGTGTACATACATATGTACATATACTCAAGCAAAAAAATGCGCATTTTACAAGTTTAACTGCTCCTATCCGCGATTTACTAGAAAATTTCTAGCCTAACTGCTGCTTACATTCATACAAAGATTTACTAGACACACATACATTTGTATATAGATGTGAACATATATTTGTGTATTTAGTTGTGAGAATGATGTGCACTAGTCCAATCACTACTTTTTTTTTAAGAAATTCACTACTGTTGAGGATTTTTCCTGTAAATATTTTATTTTGCTACTTCCACCTAGCATGCAAATAACTCTGTTTTTTTTTTACGAGGAGGAAGCATCGAAAGCCTCTACCCGTCAGTGTGGGACTTTAACCCGAACTAAACCTCCTACTGTCCGAGTACCGAACCCCCCGGTACCACCGTCAAGTATTTCGTCGGGAGGCGGTTGAGCACTAGGCTCGCACGTTCGTTCCAGTCGGTTGTACTCAGTCCTGGGCTACGCCTAGTAGGCTTTGCCACGTCTTGTTTAAGGATAATTACCCTTTTTTAACTATTTATTCATTTATCTTATCTTAGATACAACTTATTATTTTCGCCTTTATAGACAGTAAGAGCAAAAACCTTAAAATGCCTTATGCGACGAGTTTCAAGCCCGCATACGTATGTATATTGCCTTTGCGGTTTGAACGGTCTAGGTTCCAATCCGCACCAACGCCCCGTGCGGACGAAATTTGCGGCTGGAACGCCCTAGGTTCCAGTCCGCGCCTATTTTCGATTTCAAAAATTTTTTCGAGGTTGCCACTTGGGCGGCTGGAACGCCCTAGGTTCCAGTCCGCGCGTATTTATCGATTTCAAAAATTTTCGAGATTGCCACCTGAGCGGCTGGAACGGCCTAGGTTCCAGTCCGCGCCTACGCTTTGGTTGGTGAACATCATAGTTTAGTTCCAGTTCGCGGCTATGATAAGAGTTGGCTTAAGCACGGCTGATACGCCGCTGTCTCTCTAGGTCCCTCAGTTCCTTCAAAATCGAAGTTAGTGTATCGCTGGTTGATGCCCATTCGCTGGTTCCTTTCACCATATAGTCGACTACTGACTGTGGCGTAAACACCCCTCCAACGGCAAGTTTAAGTTAGTTCATCTGCCGATGGAAACGAGGGCACTCAAAGAATACGTGGTGGACATCTTCTTCCACGGCACTTAGACAGAAGTCGCAGTACGGGTCGTGCTCATGTTTGAATTTAAACAGGTATGCCTTAAAACAGCCATGAACACTCAAGAACTGGCTCAGATAAAAATCTTCTTCGCCATGCGATCTATTAAGCCAGGGTACCAGGTTTGGTATGCAGCGATAGGTCCAACGACCTTTAGTCGTACTATTCCACCTGTTTTGCCACTCCGTAACGCTGCTTTGCCGGGCTTGATGTCGGTCTAATTGAGTTAGAGTACGCCGCGTGGATGCAAGGACCGTCGATTCTCTTGCTAGTATATCTACGGGTATCATACTGCCGATTACGAAAGCTGCTTCGTCCGACACTGTTCTGAAGACGCTGCAAACTCGGAGCGCGCATAAACGGTACGTTGAGTTGACTCCGCGGAAGTATGATGGACACTGTGCGGCGTTTGACCAAATTGGGGCCGCATACAGTATTTGGCTTTTAACCACGCTCGCTAAGAGTAAACGCCGGCGCTGTTTCGGTCCTCACGTATTAAGCATTATTCGCGATAGTCCCGTGATTGTTGAAGCTGCTTTCTCTCTCACATAGCTCAGGTGGGCGCTGAAAGTAAGACGCTTGTCTAGCACCACTCCCAGGTATTTAATTGTGGGTTTCGTCGTGATGGTGTGGTCGCCAATTTTTAGCGCTACGTCCTCTAGTTTCTTACGACTCGAGATAAGTATTGCTTCTGTTTTTTGCTCGGCTAGCTTCAGGCCGAAGCTATTTAACCAGCTATTAATCACGCCGACTGATGATGATACCTTTTTGCATATGACATCAAGCAGTTTCGCAGACACTACTACCGCAATGTCGTCTGCAAAACTCACTATGGATGATCCCTAAGGAAATTCGGTACGGAGAACTCCATCATACATAATGTTCCATAGCAAGGGGCCTAGTACGGATCCTTATGGAACGCCACCTGTTATCTCAGCCCGTTGCAGGCCCTCCTCCGTTTCGTACCACAATACTCGCGAATGGAAATAACTTCGTATTAGTCTCCGAAGATAATAAGAAATGCCAATGCTCTACAGTCTATCGAGTATTTTAGCCCAGTTGGCAGAGTTGAACGCGTTCTTTACGTCTAAGGTAACAATAACGCAGTATTCTTTTGCTCCTCCCAGCCACCGGTACCGCTTGTTGCATCCCGTGCTAACTTAATGACTTCTGATACCGCATTCACAGTGGATTTCCCTTTTCTAAACCCGAATTGGTTTGCCGATATACCGCCTTTCTCTTGGACTTCCCTGTCGAGACGTTTAGCTATAATATGCTCCAAGATTTTACCTGCTGTGTCTAGCAGACAAATAGGCCGAAAACTTGAGGGATCATCCAGATAACTCTGTGTTTATGCATGTGTGTATGTATTTGTGTAGATTTGAATCTAAATAAGAATTGTAGTAAGTCAACTAAATTGTAAATATCAATTTATACGCCCCATCGGTTTTTGTGCCACACTTGTTTGTCATAAAATTTATTTTTATACTTTTAAATTGCATATCCATTACAGTTACTAAATGAACGCTAATATAATTATCTTCGAAATGAACATACATACATGTCTCTGTTTATACATATTTACATTAGGTATGTACAACATGCACGTGGAAAGGTAAAGAAAATATTAGCAAGAGATTCTTCTTCTTCTTCTTTCTTGGCGCTGTAACCGCCTAAGCGATTTTGGCCGACTTCAGCAAAGCACGCCAGTCGTTTCTGCTCTGTGCCAACTGACGCCAATTGGAAACGCCAAGTGAAGCCAAATCCTTCTCCACCTGATCTTTCCACCGCAGTGGGGGCCTCCCTCTTCCTCTGCTACCACCAGCGGGTTCCGAGTTGAATACTTTCAGAGCTGGAGCGTCGGTGTCCATTCGAACGACATCACCAAGCCAGCGGAGCCGCTGTATTTTAATTGGCTGCACTATGTCCATATCGTTGTAAAGCTCATACAGCTCATAGTTCCATCGTCTGCGGTACTCGCCGTCGCCAACGCGTAAAGGCCCGTAAATCTTCCGCAAAATCTTTCCCTCAAACACTCCAAGAGCCGCCTCATCGGATGTAGTCATTGTCCATGCTTCTGCGCCATATACCAGAACGGGCATGATGAGTGACTTATAGAGCACGGTTTTCGTACGTCGAGAGAGGACTTTACTCCTGAATTGCCTACTCAGTCCAAAGTAGCACTTGTTGGCAAGAGTGATTCTGCGTTGGATTTCAATGCTGACATTATTATCGGTGTTAATGCTGGTTCCCAAGTAAACGAAATTCTCTACTTTCTCGAAATTGTAACTGTCAACAGTGACGTGGGTGCCAAGGCGCGAATGTGCTGACTGTTTGTTTGATGACAGGAGATACTTCCTCTTGTCCTCGTTTACCACCAGACCCATTCGCTTTGTTTCCCTATCCAACTTCGAAAAGGCAGAACAGACTTCGCAGTTTTTGTTAGCGATTATGTCGATGTCATCGGCATAAGCCAGCAATTGCACGCTCTTATAGTATATTGTTACTGAGCGGTTCAGTTCTGCAGCTCTTACTATCTTCTCCAACATCAGATTAAAGAAGTCACATGAAAGGGAGTCGCCCTGTCTGAAACCCCGTTTTGTGGCGAACGGCTCGGAGAGGTCTTTTCCAATTCTGACGGAGCTGGTGGTATTGCTCAACGTCATTTTACACAGCCGTATGAGTTTTGAGGGGATGCCAAATTCAGACATAGCGGCGTATAGGCAACTCCTTTTAGTGCTTTCAAAAGCGGCTTTAAAGTCGGCAAATAGGTGGTGAGTGTCGATCCTTTTCTCGCGGGTCTTTTCCAAGATTTGGCGTATTGTGAATACCTGGTCTATGGTGGATTTGCCAGGTCTAAAGCCACACTGATAAGGCCCAATCAGTTCATTGACGGTGGGCTTCAGTCTTTCACACAATATGCTCGACCTAACCTAACCTATGCTTAGAATGCTGATCTCGCGGTAGTTGGCGCGAATGGCGGGGTCCCCTTTATTGTGGATTGGGCAGAGCACACTTAAATTCCAGTCGTCGGGCATGCGTTCATCTGACCATATTCTGCACAAGAGTTGATGCATGCACCTTATCAACTCCTCGCCGCCGTACTTGAATAGCTCAGCTGGCAGGCTGTCAGCTCCAGCGGCTTTGTTGTTTTTCAGCCGAGTTATTGCTATACGTACCTCGTCATAGTCTGGCGGTGGAACGTCGACTCCGTCATCATCGACTGCGGGCTCGGGTTCTTCTTCTCCAGAACTTTCCGTGCTGCTACCATTTAGTAGGGCGAAAAAGTGTTCCCTCCATAATTTAAGTACGCTCTGGACATCAGTTACTAGGTCGCCATTATTGTTCTTACAGGAGTGCGCCCCGGTCTTTAAACCTTCCGTAAGTCGCCTAACTTTCTTGTAAAATTTTCGGGCATTCCTCCTGTCGGCCAGCATTTTAAGCTCTTCGCACTCACGTATTTCGGCCTCTCTCTTCCTGTTGCGGCAAATACGTCTCACTCCCTCTTCAGATCCCTATAGCGGTCCCACATAGCGCGCGTTGCGCCCGGTCGCAGCGTGGCCTTGTAGGCGGCATCTTTTTTCCCTGCAGCTTCCTGACACTCCTCATCGTACCAGTTGTTCTTTCGGGCTCGCTGAAATCCGACTACTTCTTCGGCGGCGGTACTTAATGAGCGGGAAATGTGGTTCCAAAGCTCGCATATGTCGGTTTGTTGAAGAGTGCTCTCTGAGAGCAGGTGTGAGGGTCGAGTAGCGAAATTGCTGGCTGTCTGTTGTGATTGCAGCTTTTCGACGTTAAGCTTTCCTTGCATATTTGGGCGCACATTTTTTGCTGCACAGAGGCGGGTGCGTATCTTGGATGCAACAAGATAGTGGTCCGAATCGATGTTTGGGCCTCGGAGTGTGCGTACGTCTAAAACAATGGAAGCGTGCCTTCCGTCTATCACCACATGATCGATTTGGTTTCTCGTTTTTCGATCCGGACACAGCCACGTAGCTTGATGGATCTTTTTATACCCGAGCGCACTTGTGCACAAGGGTATTATAACTTTGTTCACATAACGGTTGTTTGTAACAGGCAAAACGGATCGAGATAGATATAGACAAATGTATACATAAATGATCAGAATGAAAAGTGAAATCGATTAAGCGGTGACTGTCTGTCCGTCCGTCCGTCCGTCTGTGCACACGATAACTCGAGTAAAAATTGAGATATCTTAACGAAACTTGGTACTTGGACTTCTTTTGGGCACAGGACGGATGGTATTGAAAATGGGCGAAATCGGACAATAACCACGCCTACCTCCCATATAACGGTAATTTTCAGAAATACGAAGAGTGCGATATTTTAGTAACTACTGAAGATAATTCACTCAAAATTGATATTTATAATAAATTCTAGACGAAAAATAAGAATATTAACATTTTTTTGGCAAATGGGCGTAGCCACGCCTACTTATGGTTACATGTGTATATCTTGGTAACCGCTGCACCAATTTCTTCCAAACTTGGCACAGTTGTTGGTCCTGCTACAACATACCAAATGGCCGAAAATTTTTAAAATCGGACAATAACCACGCCCACATCCCATATAACGGTAATTTAGAAAAATACGAAATCCTCGATAAATCAGTAAATATTAAAGCTAATTTATTTAAAATTGATGGTTGCAACAATTTTTTACCAAGAAATACGCTTATGAAACAATTTTGGAAAATGGGAGTGGCACCGCCCACTTATGATCACATATATGTATCTCGCTAACCGTTCTAGCAATTTGAACCAAACTCGGTGTGGTTATTGTGCTTGCCACATAAAAGCAAAGCGTTGAAAATTATTGAAATCGGACTAAAATTACGACCGCTTTTCATATAACGGTATATTTCAGAAATGCTTGAAACTGCAATATTTCGAAATTTAAGGACGCTAATTTACTTAGAATTTATACACCCCGGATTATCGTGTAGCGGTAGCTTTCGGAAAGGTGGAAAACATATATTTAATAATTGCGCCGGGTATTTAATGTTCGGCTCCGCCCGAACTTAGACTTTCTTACTTGTTATACTTGAACCTAGTACTGCATACTACCATGTTTCGGGTCCCGGCGAAGTCGATCAGCCTCAATCCGTTGTCGGACGTTTCGTCGTGGAGGCTTAATTTTCCGACGGTGGTTCCAAAGATCCCTTCCTTGCTTACCCTGGCATTGAAGTCGCCAAGCACGATTTTGATATCATGACGGGGGCAGCGCTCGTACGTGCGCTCCAAGCGCTCATAGAAGAGATCCTTGGATGCCTCATCCTTCTCTTCCGTCGGGACATGGGCGCAGATGAGCGAGTTGTTGAAGAATCTCGCTTTGATGCGGATTGTGGCTAGACGCTCGTCCACCGGGGTGAACGACAGTACTCGGCGACGGAGTCTCTCTCCCACCACAAATCCAACACCGAATTTGCACTCCTTTACATGGCAGCTGTAGTAGACGTCGCAAGGCCCCAGACATTGTTTGCCTTGCCCAGTCCAACGCATTTCTTGGATGGCGGTGATGTCAGCTTTTGTCCTTACGAGGACATCAACCAGCCGGGCAGAGGCACCTTCCCCATTAAGGGTCCGGACATTCCAGGTTGTGACGAACTCCGGGTTATGCTGGGGTATGCTCACCGGCTGCCGGGCAGTGTTGCCGTTTTAGCCCTTTGGTGGCTAAATTTAGCTACCACATACTTTTTTTGGCCACATAAATTTAAAATTGCCCCTAGCCCTTTTTTAGCCCTTTTTAGAATTTATTCATACTTGGCATGAAAAAGTTGTATATGCTTAATTTGTTTTTTTTTTCTTTTTTGCATTTATGTAAGAGATGAATTTTTAAACTAAGAAAGACTGATATATATACATATCGTTGCCTTAATATAGAAAGGCCCTATCTCACATCGTCGCTGAAATGCACAAAGCCGTAACTAACTAAAATCTTTTATTGCATAAAACGATTTGGGGCCACATAATGCGATCAAATGCATCATAATCAATTAAAACGTAAATTTTCGATTTTTAGTTAGTTACGGCTTTTTGTATATCAGCGACGATGTCAGATAGGGCCTTTCTATATTAAGGTAGCGATATATGTATTGTATGTTCCTTACGCTTTTATACATACATACTGTAAAAGTGTTGGGGCTGTTAACTTTTCTGTTAACGATTTAACTATAGTTTAAAATAAATTTGTTTGTAAATTTGTTTAATGACCCATCAAGTCAATTGACCGTGTAGGTTCTTGTGGTGTGATTATACCAGCATGCTGGTGTCGTTAGTGGTGAAATTAGCTCAATTTTCTAAGTAAAAGGTATTTTGGCGGAAATTTCTTGCACTATAAGAGTCAACGCTGTATTTGTGGAAGATTACGTTCACGATATTGCAGTTGTGAATTACAAAGAAAAACAATGTTAAACAAAATGCTAGAAAAATTATGAAATTTCGGTTCTAATCATTTCGATCTTTCCTCGATCTCATTTGTAAAGAAATAGATATTGTACCAGCATGCTGGTAAGTTATATGCTTCGAGCCTGATGGTACAATCACTTGATGGAACCAGCAAGCAGCTGGTACAAAAAGGTTTTTGGTTGGATAAAATATTAGCTTTTTTTCCAAAGTTCATTGTTTTTATATACCATTACTTATTGAAAATGTTTACGTGTATACTTATATATGTATATGTAAGTAAAAAATTTTAGCTACCATTTTTGGCCACAACGACTTTTTTAAGCTCTTTTTTAGCCCTTTTTTTAAGGGAATTCGGCTACCACTAAAAATTATGCGCGGCAACACTGCTGCCGGGTTCTCAACAAAAAGAATAAGAGTTCGTTTTCGGTTTATAGCAAAGCACTCGTCAGTCTTGGTCGTACGTTAAGAGGACGGGAGTAGAACCTACCCGTTCCTCTCCGATTGGTGGGCGTAGCTCCGTCCCACCAAATATAATTACGGCTATAATAAAGGAGCGGGAATAGAACCTGCCCACAACCTTCCAAGAGAGGGAGTAGAACCTGCCCGTCTCTAAATACCTAGCTAAGTTCTATAGGAGTGGGAGTAGAACCTGCCCGTCTCCTGATACCTAACATAGGGAGTAGAACCTACCCTATGTGTGCAAAAGCTCCTGACTCTGCAGCAGTCGCCTGACGACTCCTGTCTGCTTTGATTTCTGGCCGGCTATTTATACAAATTTCCGGCGCAGTCGCGTCGCGTATGTCCCGTTGTCCTTTGCGCTTTGTTCTTTATTGCCATCGTGCTTAAAATGTAGGTACAGTTGTATTTATGTATATGATTCTATGAATTATAACGGTAGTTCAAATCGCTTAGTGCTGTACAATATGTGGCTACAATTCAAAGTATGTATTTTCAATTCAAAGTATTAAATTACATATATATTTTATGCACAATTCAAAATTATGTGTACATGTACATGAGTGTTGTGGGGGCTCCAAGCCCTAGGATTGGAGTCCTCACACCCCCCTCTACTTCGGAGAGGCGTTTGTTACCGTCACGTCTCCGTTTCGGGAAATTCGAATGCGGTACCAACGCCCTTCAACCTTTGTTCGGAACGACTGTTTCGTTCCTGGCCTTCGTACTTCTTGGAGATGTCGCCGTAGGCTTTCGGTTAGCTCCGTTGGCAGTTGGGCCTCTCCAGTCATGTTACGCCAATTCGTTGGGGGTTTGTGGTTTGAGCCTCGTTCGCGTCCAGCCACCTCAATATTTCTCCCATTAAGTCTTCTTCTTCGTAATGAGAGTTGTGGTTAGTGGCCGCCTCATCGACTTCGCGAAATAAACCCTCGCTCGCCATCAGGCTCATCTCGCCGTCGTCTTGTGTGGTGTTGCTGATGGCCTCGCAAATATACCGCCTCGGTGGTGGTCCTTCTCCTGGGGTAGTTGCGGTGGTGTCCGTAAAAGTACGTAGGCGTATGCCCACGTTGCGGGTGTACTCGATGTACCCCTCACCTGCGCGTTGGTTGTCTTCGGCGGTGATATTTACTTCGCCTCGTCTTTTAGGCTGGTAGCCATCTTCATCGTCTTCTTCGTCGCTGGAGATTACTATGGGAGTGGAGGCTTTTTCCAACGCCCCTTCACCCTCGCTGTCTTCTTCTAGTTCGCCGAACCCCTCCGTATCGTCGCTGTCTTCGCCTAGTTCGCCGAACACCTCCGTTTCGTCGCCGCTCACTGACCCGGATTCGCTTCCTTCGGTTTCTGGTGCCGTCATCCTCCTTAACCTAACCCGTAAGGAGTCACTTAAATATTGGGCGGAGTATTCGTCTCCTTCGCTGGTATTGTATGACGACATGATGTGTTGTGATTGATTTTCCTTTCCTTGGCCGCCTTTTTATCTAAGCGCGGCACAAGTGGGTGGGTTACGTTGCTGTACATCGTTGTTGTCTTTTGGCTTGTTGGGTGTTGTTGGTTGCGTTAATGCACCTGATCACAACATTTTCCTGCTGCTCCTGTGCCCTAGTTCGTGTGTTGATGTGTGTTGTATGTGCGCTGTATGTAGGTATATATGCATGTACATATGTCGCCCCGTATTTGTCCTAATGCATTTTCATATGCGGCGTGCTAATTTGTTTGCGCGCCTGATCGTACCACCTTGCTTTTGCCCGCAGTGTTGGGCCCTGTGCCTTTGTTTTCGTGCTCGTGCATATAGGTATGCATGTATGTACATATGCCGACGGTATCTTGTTTGCATTTTCCCTTTGCTCGCTTGTTTGTTTACGCGCTGGATCACGCCACTTTGCCGTTGCCTGGATTGCTGATGCTGTGCCTCTGTTTGTTCGTTGGTGTGTATGTATGTCGCTGTTGTGTTTGGTCGGTTTTTATGCATTCCTTTTCCACGCATGTTTGTTTACGCGCTGGATCACGCCACTTTGCCGTTGCCTGTATTGCATATGCTGTGTGTTTGTTGCTGTGTTGATTTGCATCTAAATTGTTAGGTACAGTGTCCAACAGTTGATAAATAAAATTTTGCAGATTAGTTTTTTTTTTTTTTTTTTTGTTTTTGTATTCACGTTTAAGTGTGTAATATGTACATATAATAATTTCCCTTCTTACAAATTTTCTTGATTATTTTTCTGAAATTTTTCCTTCAAGACTTTTTTTCCCTTAATTTTCCGCTCGCAAACTGTTCGTAAAATTTTCCTGAGTTTTCTCGGTTTTCTTTCAAAATTGCATTTTCTTGAAAAGTTGTACTATATAAATTTTCACATTTTCTTAAATTTTTTTGTTTTACAAATTTTCTTACATAAAGATTTTCCTCAAAGTATTTTTTCTTAAAATTTCATTCCTCATAAAATTTTCCTCAAATTTTTTTTTAATATATTCCAAAAAAAATCCTTAAAATTTTTTCCTTAAAGAGCTTTTCCTTAACATTTTTTCCGGGTGGGCTTTCCAAAACGGAACCAATCGAAATTTCAGCGAAAGTATAAGGAATTTCGTCATGAAACTTGGTGAGGATGTTGGGGGAGGCCTCCTCAACATGACTTGTTCACTCTCACAATATAATTGCTAATAGTATTTTAGCAATTTGTTGTTAAATAATGTCCACTATCACCCCCTAATTTTTTTAAAATATGCCACTTATCACTTATATTTTGTGTTACATATTATATTTTCAATGCTCACATGCGTATTTTATGCTTTTATTACATATAATTCACCAATTAATTAAGTAAAACGCGTTTATAAATTTGTGTTCACGTTTTACCACTTTTCACAAAGAAACAGAAATAACAATGGCCGACAGTAAGAGCAAATATGTGCTGCCATACGTTTTAAAAGTAAATACGCCACTATTAAAGGATTTTATTAAAACGCGGCCAACACAAAAAAGGAGTTGTGCGTAAAATCGTCATATTTTTATGGCAACCGTATTCCAACGGTATTTCTTTTATTCTCTTCTTATTTTTTCGCATGCAGAAGCTTTTTTTTTAATATACTTTCATAAATTATGAAATTTTTTTATATAAAATCGCGTGATTTTATATAAAACACCCAGTAACCATATATTAATATAGTTCCATATATATCGAAAATTTTTAATAAAAAATCGCGCGATTTTTTATTAAAAATTTTCGCCTGCGGCGCTTTATATTCTAAAAATCGATACTTCCATAAATAATGAAAATTTTTAATTAAAAATCGCGCGATCATTATCTGCATTTTTTTAATGCTTCCGTTTAGTGTTTTTGAGGCATTTTTTCATATGTATGGCAGCACTGACATTTCACTTCAATTGGTGTACAAAGCAAAAGGTGAGGTTAAATTCGGTATTTTTTGCAACTTTAAATGCGAATTACTTTAAAACTATAAGCCTCCGGAGGGTGGGGTCTTCAGATTTAGAATCTGAAATAGCTCCTCTATACTCCCTAATATTTTTTTTTTTCAAAGCCTGGATCCGTTTTGGAAAATTTTCCCTTTTTTCCCTCTGCCTTAAAATTTCCTTAAAAAATTTATTTTATTTTTTTTTCCTAAGACTTCGAAATTTTGATTTTGTTCTTTTTTCTATTTCCCTGAGATGATTCGGTTCTTTCATATTTTCCTGGTTTGTTTTTTTTTCTTCAATTTCATTCCTCATAAGTTTTTTTTTCCTTCAGAATTTTCTCTAAGGCTTCAAAATTTTTCTCATTTTTTTATTTTTATTTTTTATAATTTTTTTTTTTTTAACATATTCTTCTTTCTTTTTTTTCTATAGCATTTCCTACACAAATTTCCCTCTCATATATCGTTTGCCCTCTGTAATTCTTCTCTGTAATCTTCCTAAAGTTTGTTTGTTTATCTACCCCTTTCCTCCCAAAACTTCTCTTAATTATTTTTCCTTCCTTCGTCTCTGTGCCTTTGTTTCGGTTCTTCGTATTTTCGCTAGGGGGTTGTTTGCTGCTTCCGGGAAGTTTGTCTCCCCTCTCGTAAAAAGCCTCTTTACTTCGCTTATGTGGGCTGTCCTCGTCTTTCCGTGTCTTTCCACCTCCACTATAACTGGTGAAGGGAAGTTTCTTATCATGTACGGCCCGCTATATTTCGGGGCCAACTTTGCCGCAAAGTTTTCTACTGCCTTCGATTATGGGTGCTCTCTAAGTAGCACCAGATCGCCTATAGTTGGTCTCCATTGCCTCCTCCGTAGGTTATAGTGCCGTGCTTGTTCCGCTGCTGCCCGCTGTTGGTTTTGGCGCACCAGACTGAATACTTCCTTTAGTGTTGCGGCCTTCTCGTTCCGCGTCGTTGAGTTCTGCCCCGTGCCGAACGTGGTCTCATCGTAGACTGCCCGTGGGAGTCTCGGCTCGCGTCCTTGTGTCCTAACACCGGGCTGTAGCCGGTGGAATCGCATACGCTAGTATTCAGTGCTAGCATAATTTCTGGTAGCAGGTCGTCCCAGTTCCGTTGTTGCTCGCCTGTTAATTGTGCTATGATCCATTTTACGTTACGGTTCGTTCTCTCTGTCGGTGAATTGATGCTTCACACCATATTGCTCAAGAAACAGCTTGAACGCTCCACTGGTGAATTGCGCTCCGTTATCCGTCACCAGAACTTTCGGAACGCCGAATCGCGCGAGGATTCGCTCCCGGAAAGGTTTACTCAGGCCCTCTGTCGTCGCTTTCCAGAGTGGTACAATCTCTACCCATTTAGAGAATTTGTCATGGAATACGAGTATCATTGTGTTGCCGTGTTTTGATCGCGGCAGCAGCCCTATGAAGTCGGCGCATAAAATAGCCCAAGGCTCGTCCGCAAGTTAGGTCAACATCTTCCCCGCGGCTTGCTGCTGGTTAGGTTTGTAAATCTGTCACGACTGACACCCTTTCACGTATTTCGCACATCACGGAACATGCCTGGCCAGTAGTATCGTGCGGTAGCTCTTGCGATAGTCTTTCGTATGCCCATGTGGCCAGCACTGGGTGTGTCGTGGACTTCGTAATCGTCGGAACAATTCGCTGAGATGTCCGATGTGCTCCTCGACGGATGTGCTGGCCACGATTATGTCGTCTAGGTAGGCGAATGCGTGTGGCTCTAGTTCGGGGCCGATAACGCGGTCTAACGCTCGTTGGAACGTCGCTGGTGCGGAGTGGAGCCCAAACGGCATCACGCACCATTGAAACAGTCCGCGACCTGGCACGGTAAACGCCGTACTCATCCGTAGGGATTTGCCAATAGCCGTTCTTAAGATCTAAGCTGCTGATGACCTTGGCACTGCGAAGCCGCTCTAGGATGTGATGGATCCTAGGTAGTGGGTACGCATCGGGCACCTACCGTGCGTTCAAATGACGGTAGTCCACGCATAGTCTCCACTTCTCGTTCTTCTTCCTTGTCAGCACAATTGGAGCACTATGCGGACTGTGCGGTCGTCTTTCATGGTTATTTTGTGCGTGGCTATGTTGGAGGTACCGGTCATTTTCTCGAAGACGCTCAGTTCCCGGTCCAAGAATTCTTTAACCTCGGGGCTGTCTATATTCAACGGGGTTTGAGGACGTTTGGCGGTTGTGGGGCCTCCTGGGGGTTCGTGCTAATTTGCTCAGCCGCAGTGACGCATGTGGCCTCCCCAGAAGGCGTATCAGTCGCTTTTAACGTCAACGACTGCCCTCCGCAGCATATGGACGTACGCGCCTGGCAGAGGTAGTCCATCCCGAAGATCATATCGTCTGCAAGTCCGGGTAGAATTAAAAGCTCGCTGTCGTGGGTTTGGTCACCCAGACCGACTGTCGCATCTATAGCCTCGCGTATCATAGTTGGGCTGCCATCGCCCATCAGAACCCTTGTTTCCACCACTTGAACCTCGATGGTGGAAAGCGTTCGGCGATCGATTCGGTAATAAAGCTCCTTGTGGCTCCAGTGTCTACTGTCGCCTCCACTTGCGTCTCGTCTAGTGTGGCGGTGGCTACGATTCGCCCTTCGTCTTGGCGTAAGAACGCCCTTAATGCGTGCGAGTTATCGTCATTTGGGTCTCCGCTCCTCGCTCTTGGCGGGACCCGTGCTCGTTTCCCTGCATCCTTCTGCAGCAGTCTCTTGTCTGCACACCGCGACGGCCACACTCCCAACAGAAGTCAATTCTGGGGTTACGGCATCCATACGCTACGTGGCCGCCCTCTCCACATCGCCTACATGCGGTTCTTGGATCTATCGGGCCTGCATCATTCCGCGCTGTACCACGGTCATCCCGTCTATGCTGGCATGACCCCGCACTACTGGGGTCCATCGGTGTCGGCCTGAGGACGTGATACCGCTCCTCTTGTCGCCTCTGTGGAATGGGCGCACGCCTAAAAGTGTCGGTGTGAGTTTCGTGGCGTCGAGGTGGCGTTGGTCGCTGATTGGGTTGCTGCGTATTTCTGTCGGAAATAATATTTTCAAAATCTTCGGCAAGATTTACCAGCTCCTCCAGCGTTGCAAAGTCACGCCGCTTGATGTAGAGTTGGTACTCGCTGCGACTGTTTCGGTACACGCGGTCGAGTTTTTGCTCTTCACTGTCTTCAGCATATCTCATCAGATTCTGCAGCTCGAGTACGTAGTCCTTAAAGGGTTCTTGTACCCGCTGGACTCGCTGGCGGATACCGGGATGACAGGAAGAACTTTATAAAGTCCCGTCTAAATTGATCCCATGTTGGACATCGTTTGTTGTTGTTGCGGAACCGGCTTAGTGCTCGATCCCGCAGCAATTCAGGCATTGCTTTCAGCAATACGTCGAGGCTGATTTCATAGCCTTCGGCTAGCTCCTCAACGCGTTCTAGGAACCCTAGGGGGTCTTTACCGCCGTTAAACTTTAGGCCTCACTTTCTCACTCGGTCCATAACCGTGGCGTAAGCCGGTTCGGAATGGGTTGTGAGAGTGGGGTATGCTGGTGGTGACACGTGGCTGCTATGTTGGGCTGCCATATCCTCGTTTCTGCCGAGTATCGGTACGTCCGTGAAAGGGATTGGTGACGCCCGATCATGCTTTGCGGAAAGTTCCGTCAGACGCCTCGTGTACTTTGGGTCGTCTTTAACCTCTGACAGGAACTATGATAGCCTCTTCCGCAGCCCTTCGACTGTCGCGGAGTCCCCTAGCCCGAACTCCGCAGTGTATTCGAGGAGTTCCTCCTTACGTAGGTAATATACCCACGATAACTTCACCATCTTCACTGTTCTTAGAAAATATTACTATGGGTCTTTTTACACGCTTGCTCTTCACTTTTTGTTTCACTTGGAGTCTTTTCTCACTTCACTCACTTTCTGGTCTTTCTCTGGAGTCTGCTCTGGCACTTTCACTTTCTGCTCTCTCTCTCTGGAGTCCCTTTTTTTCGCACTTTCACTTTCTGCTCTCTCTTTGGAGTCTTTTCTCACCGTTTTAACACATTTTACTTTCACTTTCAAGTCTGTTGTCTAACTTGTCCTAGAATTGTGTAATCTAGTCCCTGCTCGGGCGCCATTTGTGACGAACTCCGGGTTATGCTGGGGTATGCTCATCGGCTGCCGGGTTCTCAACAAAAAGAATAAGAGTTCGTTTTTCGGTATATAGCAAAGCACTCGTTTGTCTTGGTCGTACGTTAAGAGGACGGGAGTAGAACCTACCCATTCCTCTCCGATTGGTGGGCGTAGCTCCGTCCCACCAAATATAATTACGGCTATAGTAAAGGAGCGGGAGTAGAACCTACCCACAACCTTCCAAGAGAGGGAGTAGAACCTGCCCGTCTCTAAATACCTAGCTGAGTTCTATAGGAGTAGGAGTAGAACCTGCCCGTCTCCTGATACCTAACATAGGGAGTAGAACCTACCCTATGTGTGCAAAAGCTCCTGACTCTGCAGCAGTCGCCTGACGACTCCTGTCTGCTTTGATTGCTGGCCGGCTATCTATGCAAATTGCCGGCCGCAGTCGCGTCGCGTATGTCCCGTTGTCCTTTGCGCTTTTTTCTTTATTGCCATCGTGCTTAAAATGTAGGTACAGTTGTATTTATGTATATGATTCTATGAATTATAACGGTAGTTCAAATCGCTTAGTGCTGTACAATATGTGTACAATATGTGTTTATGCACAATTCAAAATTATGTGTATATGTACATGAGTGTTGTGGGGGCTCCAAGCCCTAGGATTGGGGTCCTCACAAGGTGCATGCCCTCAAATCATAGTCCTTTAAACGTTTGCCGTGGTCGTCATCATAAGGGTCTCATCCGAGGCTTTGCCTTGCTTCTTCACTGGAAGTGGTTTTTACGTGGCGGGTCCCAAGCCCAGCGTACAACCCATTGCTGGGACGGGGGTGGTTTCGCAACCAAATACACGTTTATATAGCGAGCCTCTTGCTCCAAGCAGACACCCGCTTGCAGCCGCACCTACTGGTGAACAGACGCTGCAGACTTCAGTGAGCCCTTAAACCGAATAAGTCAGAGTGGCCCCACCGAAGCTCCCTCTCTTTCTGCCGTGACCCAAGGCTCCACTCGGATTGGTTACCGCATCTCGCACTTGGGTTGCTCACGTTGCCCAGAGTGCGCGAACGAGGACGCAAGAGTCGGGATTGAGTATAGCCATGCAACTGTAACTGCATACCCAGCGCAACGACTATACCCCATTGCACTCAAATGCAACGACTATACCCCATTGCACTCAAAAAAAATATTAATTGTGTAACAGAGTATGTAAGCCGCTTTATAAAAAATGTTGGACATAACAACGAAGTGTAGTTATTTATAGTTCGATAATTTGAGATTAATATTCATGCATACCCACGTATGTACATATGTGTGCGTATGCATGCATACACAGCAAGTCCTATAGCTTTAGGGTCTACAAGGTCTACATAGATAGTTATTGGGTGCTTTTTCAATATGATCATAATGTAAACTTTAAAACGATTAACTTAAAAAACTGGACATCAATTTATGGTAAAAGAAAAGCTGGACATAAATTACACTGGACCACAAATTTCAACTTTTTCTCTTTGCCAGAAACGCCGTTATGAAATTCTTATGTAAACTCACCCCCTGATTCCGAAAATCAAGGTTATTTTTAATTCTATGGTACCGTTTTTGAGATATTTGCAATTTACCGTTTTTGCAAAAAAAAAAAAATTGGGTCCACTTTATCATATATATCTCAAGAACGAATTAAGCAATTCCAAAACGGTTTGAAGCTTTTAAAAGGTAATAAAATTTTCTATAAACTGTGCATACAACACTTTTTGCAAGGCCCTGTAGATTCAAAGATAACGAACAATCATTACCGATTTTTTTCAATTTTTTTTGTAAAAATATAAAAAAAAATTGTACTTTGCGGGGAAGGATCTCGAAAACCTTTTATTTTTTTGCAGATTTTTTTTTCTCCCTAAGCTCTGTTGTATTACAAAAAAAATAAGCTATCATCGAAGAAAATCGATGCAAAACTACGTAAGTTATAAGCGATCAAATAAAAATACCCAGGTTGCGCAACTTCAATGTATGTACCTATACATACATACATATATTAAAGGTATAAAGTGCAAGTGAGATATTATCCGGATAAACGAATAACACCATAACAATGATAACACTTTTTCTTTAAATAAATCAAATAGTACTTTTAATACTCGAATTGTATTATAGTAGGTAGAGTGGTTGCATCGAAAGGAAGAGTGGTTGGGTTCGAAACCTGCTGTAGGCATGTAGTTATAAACATGTATTTCCGTCAGTTATGGGTAAGTATGCAGGTAGATTTTCAAAATTATAAGACACAGAAAATTTCTAAAGCCTACATCTAAAACAGGTAGTATTTTCTTTTCCCGGCTTGTTATAAAAAGGAACCTTTCTGTCTAGGTAAGATTTGATTTTTTCAATTTTATTCTTGTTCCGAGTATAAATATGAGTTAATGCGCTTTGAAACTTCATAACATCTTCAAGGCTCGCCGGAGATAGTTCAGTTCATAAGTCTAATTTCAAAACCGTGATTTATTAAAAAAAATAAAATGAGTAAAAGGACGCGAGAATTTGAGTGTAATAAGGATCCAGATATGTTCTGTTTCATGTGTGGCCAATATACTATCATAAGGCGACGACGAGTGTTCTCAGATCATATCAAAACTTTATACTCCAAGTATTTTGGAATTGAGCCTAAAAATGCTGAAAAACCATGGACACCGAACACTTTGTGTACATCGTGTCGAGTAGAATTGATTCAGTGGGAATCAGGACAACAAACAAAATTTGATACACCAATGATATGGAGAGAACCTACTTGCCATTCAATAGAGTGTTATATTTGTCAAACAAAAGTACTTGGCGTTGGAAGATCAAGAGGAGTAACCTATGCTAGCGTACCTACAGTGACATTACCAGTACTACATTCAACGGCAGTTGCGGATCCAGTTCCATTGTCAACAGTAACATCTGAGTGCGGGGGATCAAGTTGTACTGAATTTCGCATGGAAAACGAAAGAAACGTGCTGTCACAAGCACAACTTAATGATTGGATAAGACATTTGGAACTATCCAAGGAAAAGGCCGAGATCCACACTTCTCGTATGCAACAATTTAAATTTGTGTCATCCGATGTTAAGGTAGAACTCGTCATGAACCATTTTCCAAACACTATACCAAGAAAGACAGTATATGCTACTGCAACGACATCCCTGGTTTATTCAAAGAGTTTGGTCAAACATATGATTCAAAAGAGTGGCGATTGTTCATAGACGGCAATAAACTGAGCTTGAAGGCTGTATTACTACATATTGGTAACAAACAGCCTTCTATCCCGATTGCACATGCAGTAAATACAAAGGAAACCTACGAGGAAATGCAAAAAATACTCAAATTTATCAAATATGAAGAGCATGATTGGAAAATATGTTCTGATCTCAAAGTCGTTGCAATGCTATGCGGTCTACAAAGTGGCTACACCAAGCACTGCTGCTTCCTCTGCAAGTGGGATAGCCGAGCTCGTAAGGACCACTACGTCAGAAAGGATTGGCCGGAAAGAGTCGAGTTTACCGTTGGTGTTGATAACATCAAATACACCCCTCTTGTCAAGAAAGAGAAAATCATACTTCCACCCTTACACTCATTAAAAACTTTGTTAAGGCTTTGGACAAAGAAGGCGAAGCATTCGACTATTTGAAAACAATTTTTCCAGATATTTCTCAAGCCAAGATAAAGGAAGGTATTTTTGTTGGACCACAAATAAGAAAGTTGATCAACAATAATCAATTCAAAGGACTACTCTCATCAGTTGAGGCAGCAGCGTGGGAATCCTTTGAAAAGGTCGTTGCTTCTTTTCTCGGTAGACACAAAAGCCCTAACTACGAGCAGATAGTGAACGACCTAATCAATAACTATGCGAAAATGGGAGTAAATATGTCTTTAAAAATTCACTTTCTCAACTCACATTTGAGCTTTTTTCCAGCAAATCTTGGCGACGAAAGTGATGAACATGGCGAAAGGTTTCATCAGCAAATGAAATTAATTGAGAATCGATATCAAGGATTCTGGGACGTCGCAATGATGGGTGATTACTGCTGGTTTCTCATAAGAGAAACCGATCCTAAACTGAATAAGCGTCAAAGTAGAACACATAATTATTTCGACAACATAGTAAAATCAAATTAAGATAAAGATTGTTAGAATATAGTATAAACATAAATAAATTTAAAAAAAAAGTTAAAAATATGGGTAATTTCATTCATAAATTGGACTTTTAACTCAATAGAAACAGAGCATAGCTAGATATTTCACTCTTCTTTATACCATACATACGTTTTGAGGTATACGTTGAAATTGCGCAACCTGGGTATTTTTATTTGATCGCTTATAACTTACGTAGTTTTGCATCGATTTTCTTCGATGATAGCTTATTTTTTTTGTAATACAACAGAGCTTAGGGAGAAAAAAAAAATCTGCAAAAAAATAAAAGGTTTTCGAGATCCTTCCCCGCAAAGTACAATTTTTTTTGTAAAAATATAAAAAA
>NW_023460250.1:21706-23313 GCF_013731165.1 Rhagoletis pomonella
TGACGACTCCTGTCTGCTTTGATTGCTGGCCGGCTATTTATACAAATCGCCGGCCGCAGTCGCGTCGCGTATGTCCCGTTGTCCTTTGCGCTTTGTTCTTTATTGCCATCGTGCTTAAAATGTAGGTACAGTTGTATTTATGTATATGATTCTAGGAATTATAACGGTAGTTCAAATCGCTTAGTGCTGTACAATATGTGGCTACAATTCAAAGTATGTATTTTCAATACAAAGTATTAAATTACATATCCAAGCCCTAGGATTGGGGTCCTCACACCCCCCTCCCCCCCTCTACTTCATCGTTTGTTACCGTCACGTCTCCGTTTCGGGAAATTCGAATGCGGTACCAACGCCCTTCAATCTTTCTTCGGAACGATTGTTTCGTTCCTGGCCTTCGTTCTTCTTGGAGATGTCGCCGTAGGCTTTCGGTTAGCTCCGTTGGCAGTTGGGCCTCTCCAGTCAGGTTACGCCAATTCGTTGGGGGGTTTGTGGTTTGAGCCTCGTTCGCGTCCAGCCACCTCAATATTTCTCCCATTAAGTCTTCTTCCTCGGAATGGGAGTTGTGGTTAGTGGCCGCCTCATCGACTTCGCGGAATAAACCCTCGCTCGCCATCAGGCTCATCTCGCCGTCGTCTTGTGTGGTGTTGCTGATGGCCTCGCAAATATACCGCTTCGGTGGTGGTCTTTCTCCTGGGGTAGTTGCGGTGGTTTCCGTAAAAATACGTAGGCGTATGCCCACGTTGCGGGTGTACTCGATGTACCCCTCACCTGCGCGTTGGTTGTCTTCGGCGGTGATATTTACTTCGCCTCGTATTTTAGGCTGGTAGCCATCTTCATCGTCTTCTTCGTCGCTGGAGATTGCTATGGGAGTGGAGGCTTTTTCCAACGCCCCTTCACCCTCGCTGTCTTCTTCTAGTTCGCCGAACCCATCCGTATGGTCGCTGTCTTCGCCTAGTTCGCCGAACACCTCCGTTTCGTCGCCGCTCACTGACCCGGATTCGCTTCCTTCGGTTTCTGGTGCCGTCATCCTCCTCAACCTAACCCGTAAGGAGTCACTTAAATATTCGGCGGAGTATTTGTCTCCTTCGCTGGTACTGTATGACGACATGATGTGTTGTGATTGATTTTCCTTTCCTTGGCCGCCTTTTTATCTAAGCGCGGCACAAGCGGCTGGGTTACGTTGCTGTACATCGTTGTTGTCTTTTGGCTTGTTGGGTGTTGTTGGTTGCGTTAATGCACCTGATCACAACATTTTTCTGCTGCTCCTGTGCCCTAGTTCGTGTGTTGATGTGTGTTGTATGTGCGCTGTATGTAGGTATATATGCATGTACATATGTCGCCCCGTATTTGTCCTAATGCATTTTGCGTATGCGGCGTGCTAATTTGTTTGCGCGCCTGATCGTACCACCTTGGTTTTGCCCGCAGTGTTGGGCCCTGTGCCTTTGTTTTCGTGCTGGTGCATATAGGTATGCATGTATGTGCATATGTCGACGGTATCTTGTTTGCATTTTCCCTTTGCTCGCTTGTTTGTTTACGCGCTGGATCACGCCACTTTGCCGGTGCCTGGATTGCTGATGCTGTGCCTTTGTTTGTTCGTTGGTGTGTAT
>NW_023460250.1:23323-23563 GCF_013731165.1 Rhagoletis pomonella
CGCCACTTTGCCGTTGCCTGGATTGCTGATGCTGTGCCTTTGTTTGTGCGTTGGTGTGTATGTATATATGTATATACGTTTGTATGTATGTCGCTGTTGTGTTTGGTCGGTTTTTATGCATTCCTTTTCCACGCATGTTTGTTTACGCGCTGGATCACGTCACTTTGCCGTTGCCTGTATTGCATATGCTGTATGTTTGTTGCTGTGTTGATTTGCATCTAAATTGTTAGGTACAGTGAC
>NW_023460250.1:23663-26291 GCF_013731165.1 Rhagoletis pomonella
TTTGTTTACGCGCTGGATCACGCCACTTTGCCGTTGCCTGTATTGCACATGCTGTGTGTTTGTTGCTGTGTTGATTTGCATCTAAATTGTTAGGTACAGTGACCAACAGTTGATAAATAAAATTTTGCAGATTAGTTTTTTTTTTTTTTTTTTTTTTTGTATTCAAGATTAAGTGTGTAATATGTACAAATAATAATTTCCCTTCATACAAATTTTCTTGATTATTTTTCTGAAATTTTTCCCTCAAGAATTTTTTTCCCCTTAATTTTCCGCTCGCAAACTGTTCGTAAAATTTTCCTGAGTTTTCTAGGTTTTCTTTCAAAATTGCATTTTCTTGAAAAGTTGTTTTCTTACATAACGATTTCTCTCAAAGTATTTTTCTTAAAATTTCATTCCTCATAAAATTTTCCTCAAATTTTTTTTTTTTAATATATTCCGAAAAAAATCCTTAACATTTTTGCCTTAAAGAGCTTTTCCTTTTTTTTCATTTTTTCATTCTGCCTTAAAATTTCCTTAAAAAAAATTTTTTTTTTTTCCTAAGACTTCGAAATTTTGATTTTGTTCTTTTTTCTATTTCCCTGAGATGATTCGGTTCTTTCATATTTTCCTGGTTTGTTTTTTTTTTCTTCAATTTCATTCCTCATAAGTTTTTTTTTTCCTTCAGAATTTTCTCTAAGGCTTCAAAATTTTTCTAATTTTTTTTTATTTTTTTTATTTTTTATTTTTATTTTTATTTTTTTAAACATATATTCTTCTTTCTTTTTTTTCTATAGCATTTCCTACACAAATTTCCCTCTCATATATCGTTTGCCCTCTGTAATTCTTCTCTGCAATCTTCCTCAAGTTTGTTTGTTTATCTACCCCTTTCCTCCCAAAACTTCTCTTAATTATTTTTCCTTCCTGCGTCTCTGTGCCTTTGTTTCGGTTCTTCGTATTTTCGCTGGGGGGTTATTTGCTGCTTCCGGGAAGTTCGTCTCCCCTCTCGTAAAAAGCCTTTACTTCGCTTATGTGGGCTGTCCTCGTCTTTCCGTGTCTTTCCACCTCCACTATAACTGGTGAAGGGAAGTTTCTTACCATGTACGGCCCGCTATATTTCGGGCCAACTTTGCCGCAAAGTTTTCTACTGCCGTAGATTGTGGGTGCTCTCTAAGTAGCACCAGATCGCCTATAGTTGGTCTCCATTGCCTCCTCCGTAGGTTATAGTGCCGTGCTTGTTCCGCTGATGCCCGCTGTTGGTTTTGGCGCACTAGACTGAATACTTCCTTTAGTGTTGCGGCCTTCTCGTTCGGCGTCGTTGAGTTCTGCCCCGTGCCGAACGTGGTCTTATCGTAGACTGCCCTTGGGAGTCTCGGCTCGCGTCCTTGTGTTAGGAATGCCGGGCTGTAGCCGGTGGAATCGCATACGCTAGTATTCAGTGCTAGCATAATTTCGGGTAGCAGGTCGTCCCAGTTCCGTTGTTGCTCGCCTGTTAATTGTGCTATGATCCGTTTTACGCTACGGTTCGTTCTCTCTGTCGGGTTTTCCTGTGGGGTATAAGGAGCAGTGAATTGATGCTTCACCCCATATTGCTCAAAAAACCGCTTGAACGCTCGACTGGTGAATTGCGCTCCGTTATCCGTCACCAGAACTTTCGGAACGCCGAATCGCGCGAGGATTCGCTCCCGGAAAGACTTACTCAGGCCCTCTGTCGTCGCTTTCCGGAGTGGTACAATCTCTACCCATTTAGAGAATTTGTCATTGAATACGAGTATCATTGTGTTGCCGTGTTTTGATCGCGGCAGCGGCCCGATGAAGTCGGCGCATAAAATAGCCCAAGGTTCGTCCGCAAGTTGGGTCAACATCTTCCCCGCGGCTTGCTGCTGGTTAGGTTTGTAAATCTGGCACGACTGACACGTATTTCCGCACATCACGGAACATGCCTGGCCAGTAGTATCGTGCGGTAGCTCTTGCGATAGTCTTTCGTATGCCCATGTGGCCAGCACTTGGTTTGTCGTGGACTTCGCGTAGCACCCTCTCCCGCAGATTCTTGGCTACGCACAACTTCCACGGGATGGAGCCTTCGCCATCCGCGTAGGCAGGGAGGTGCCGATATAGTTTTCCGTCTTCCACAGTGTAGTTTGGAAATTTAATGGGGTTAGCCCTTACTTCCCTAATCTTCTCCTCCAGCCATTTGCAGGGTCCTTCCGTCTGGCACTCTTGGGTAATGATTACCAGTTGCTCCCCTTGGGGCTCTCGTGAGAGAGCGTCCGCAATTACGTTCAGCTTTCCTTTTCTATACTTTATCACGTTCGCGTTTAACCACTTTAGAGATAAGTGGTCCGTTATCACCGTAAACGCGTACCCCTCCAGGTACGGCCTCATTTTCCGAATCGCCCACACGATGGCTAGGCATTCTTTCTCTGTCGGCGAGTAGTTGTATTCCGCCTTGTTAAGGTGGCGGCTGGCATAGGAGATCACTCGCTCGTCTCCATCGATTTCTTGGGTGAGCACTGCCCCCAAGCCATAGTCACTGGCGTCTGTCTGCAGTATGAACCTCTTCGTAAAGTCAGGGCACGCCAGTACTGGGGTTTCTGTGAGTGCCCTTTTCAGGTCTTCGAAAGCAACCTGTTGCTCATGCGACCACTGAAA
>NW_023460250.1:26391-28345 GCF_013731165.1 Rhagoletis pomonella
AAATACGAAGAACCGAAACAAAGGCACAGAGACGAAGGAAGGAAAAATAATTAAGAGAAGTTTTGGGTGGAAAGGGGTAGATAAACAAACAAACTTGAGGAAGATTGCAGAGAAGAATTACAGAGGGCAAACGATATATGAGACGGAAATTTGTGTAGGAAATGCTATAGAAAAAAAAGAAAGAAGAATATATGTTTAAAAAAATAAATAAAAAATAAAAAACAATAAATAAAAAAAATAAAAAAATTAGAAAAATTTTGAAGCCTTAGAGAAAATTCTGAAGGAAAAAAAAAACTTATCAGGAATGAAATTGAAGAAAAAAAAACAAACCAGGAAAATATGAAAGAACCGAATCATCTCAGGAAAATAGAAAAAAGAACAAAATCAAAATTTCGAAGTTTTAGGAAAAAAAAAATAAAACAATTTTTTTTAAGGAAATTTTAAGGCAGAGGGGAAAAATGTTAAGGAAAAGCTCTTTAAGAAAAAATGTTAAGGATTTTTTTTGGAATATACAAAAAAAAAAAAATAATTTGAGGAAAATTTTATGAGGAATGAATTTTTAAGAAAAAAATACTTTGAGGGAAATCTTTATGTAAGAAAATTTGTAAAACAAAAAAAAAAAAAAAAAAAAAAAAAGAAAATGGGAAAATTTATATAGTACAACTTTTCAAGAAAATGCAATTTTGAAAGAAAACCGTCAAAACAGGAAAATTTTACGAAGTTTGCGAGCGGAAAATTAAGGAAAAATTTCAGAAAAATAATCAAGAAAATTAGCAAGAAGGGAAATTATTATATGTACATATATATTACACACTTAAACTTGAATACAAAAAAAAAAAAAAAAAAAAAAAATATACAAAACAAAAAAATTTTATTTATCAACTGTTGGTCACTGTGCCTAACAATTTAGATGGAAATCAACACAGCAACAAACACACAGCATATGCAATACAGGCAACGGCAAAGTGGCGTGATCCAGCGCGTAAACAAACATGCGTGGAAAAGGAATGCATAAACACCGACTAAACACAACAGCGACATACATACAAAAGTATATACATATATACATACACACCAACGCACAAACAAAGGCACAGCATCAGCAATCCAGGCAACGGCAAAGTGGCGTGATCCAGCGCGTAAACAAACAAGCGAGCAAAGGGAAAATGCAAACCAGATACCGTCGGCATATGTACATACATGCATAACTATATGCACCAGCACGAAAACAAAGGCACAGGGCCCAACACTGCGGGCAAAAGCAAGGTGGTACGATCAGGCGCGCAAACAAATTAGCACGCCGCATATGCAAAATGCATTAGGACTAATACGGGGCGACATATGTACATGCATATATACCTGCATACAGCGCACATACAACACACATCAACACACGAACTAGGGCACAGGAGCAGCAGGAAAATGTTGTGATCAGGTGCATTAACGCAACCAACAACACCCAACAAGCCAAAAGACAAAAACGATGTACAGCAACGTAACCCAGCCACTTGTGCCGCGCTTAGATAAAAAGGCGGCCAAGGAAAGGAAAATCAATCACAACATATCATGTCGTCATACAATACCAGCGAAGGAGACGAATACTCCGCCGAATATTTAAGTGACTCCTTACGGGTTAGGTTGAGGAGGATGACGGCACCAGAAACCGAAGGAAGCGAATCCGGGTCAGTGAGCGGCGACGAAACGGAGGTGTTCGGCGAACTAGGCGAAGACAGCGACGATACGGAGGGGTTCGGCGAACTAGAAGAAGACAGCGAGGGTGAAGGGGCGTTGGAAAAAGCCTCCACTCCCATAGTAATCTCCAGCGAAGAAGAAGACGATGAAGATGGCTACCAGCCTAAAAGACGAGGCGAAGTAAATATCACCGCCGAAGACAACCAACGCGCAGGTGAGGGGTACATCGAGTACACCCGCAACGTGGGCATACGCCTACGTA
>NW_023460250.1:28445-29794 GCF_013731165.1 Rhagoletis pomonella
AACTACAAATACATTTGAGTAGTCTACTTGCAAAGTGCGCTATGTAAAATTTTCTCGATTCTTAGTTTTTGGCGGATTACGTACCAGTATTTAAAGTGGATCCATGTCCACTAACAACAGAGTGCAAAATCTTTTTATATTCTGAAAAAAATAGCATCAAATGTTGTCTTCTTCCAAAAGTCGCTATCATACTTATATATGAACTTTCAAAAGTATCAATCTTCTGATGAACTTAGAAAGCTGCTTTAGGTCGTATAGACTTTTAATGTTATCTTATGACATGTTATGTTATGTTACAATTTTATAAGGCTCCTATTTATCCAAATTTTCAGGTAATAATAAAAAAGATTCAATTTAAATGTTACTTGTTGTCGTAGTCGCTTTTTCAAATTTATGGCTTTCTATTATAAAATCACATAACGCTGTTTGCATGTGGACTACTCATTTCCTACTAATAATAAACATTACTTTATTTTAAACATGTTATGTGTAATTTTGCTCTTGCGACAAATTTGGTATGTAAGAGTAAACAGGCAATGATTAATTTTATTACACGGCGTGCGAATTTGCACACATTAAAAGAGGAAACTGGTTACCTCTCCTAATATGCGAAAATAAACAAACATTTTTTAGAGTGTATTTAAAGTCTTTTCAGTAAAATTCATAAAAGTCTCCTTAAATAAATCAAAGTTAGTTTTTTAAACTACATTGAAATCTTCTTTCTTTTTAAATTAACAAATGAAAATATGTGATATGAAAGAGATTACTATAGATACTTTATATACATATGCATATCGTCGTTTAAAGTACAAAACCGCGTATCGTCATTCTGCAAAACCACGTAACTGATATTTGCTGCCAAAAATTGGATTTGCTCACACAAGCTCTTGGCTCAATCCTTATCCATTCGTCCTGAAATATACTAGCCAGAAATGCGATTGCTTTATAAAAAAGAGAACCGTTTTAAAATATAAGTGTTTTTACTCTCTAGAAAATAATTTATGCAACGTCACATACGCGGTATTGCTTTTTGTTGATACGCGGTTTTGTACTTTGAAGGACGATATATATATTAAGATCTTGCTTAAAGCATCCTTTAAGCTAATTAAAGCAATTGCGCTTATACCTATTTTGGTGAGATCTCTTCATATGTTCATTGCTTCGTTCACAAAAAATAAAATGCTTTAATTTCACGCTTAAGTAGCGATTCTTTATACGTTCAGAAAACGTAATGCTTTCTACCATCTTTAATGAAAATCGATTTTTGAACGAAAAAAACTTTATAGGAAATATAAAATTTTGGCCTATTTAAAAAAGTATCCACATTTATACTGACCGGAAAAAATAAG
>NW_023460250.1:29894-34648 GCF_013731165.1 Rhagoletis pomonella
TTGATCTTACATAGCGCACTTTGCAAGTAGACTACTCAAATGTATTTGCAGTTTGAAAATGTTTGCAATTTTAAACATTCTATATATGTGTATTTATGTGTATATTTTAAAGATCTCAAGTTCAAAATCAAATACTGAACATCTTATACGTATATTTATACAGATTCTTGTTGAAAAATAGATACTTTTCAGTAGTAGTTTTACATGCTCTTTTTAGAGTGTACTTGCTATTTATTATATTTACTTTGCAAACAAATTATGAGATGTAAATGAAAAAAATATAAAAATTGGATACATCTGGATACATTTTTGGCTTGGTCAGGGATACATTTTCTTGAGACGACACGGCAACACTGGCAGTGATGTGTAAAATGACAAATTAAAATGAAAATGTAATACATAAAAATTGTACAAGTTTACGTACAAGTTTATGCGAAGCTAATCGTGTATGGCATACAGAGCACCCCAGCAACAATACAGTATTCATATTGGAATCGCACATCGCAACATTGATGTACTGGTGTAAGAAGCAGTAATGTTAAATTCAAATTAAAACTGAAAAGACAGTGTAAGCAACAAAAAGTGTACAAATGTGTGTATGTACAGTCGCATACAAAGTCAATCGAATGGTGTATAAGTACATATGTCTATTGTTTTCAGCAGAGCACCCCAGTTCGCAAGCTAACATAAAAGTTTTATTATGAAATTTCAGACAATTAAAAAATAGTTGGTGGTGATTTCAAGTCCTCTAAACATTTATTTAGCCGTTAAAAACTTTACAACATACAACAATACGACAAGTACGACACCTTGTGAACCACCCAATTACCATAAAAGGGTCTATCACGCGTATTTCATCTTATTGTCAAAATGTAAATAATACTCTTGACGAGATAAAAGTCAGAGTAGAAAAGTTAGAGTCATTATTTCATGAATATGAACATATATAGAGCAATATAGACACTCTTACAAGTTCAGAGAACAGGGTTGTGGAGGAAAACTATCGCAGTGATATGGAAGACAAATATTTTTCAATTAAGGCAATTTTAGCGTCTCGAATTCGTGAAGATCAATTTGAAAACACAGTAGTTGAAAATCAGAACCAAAATGAGCAGATTGCGAGTGTGTCCAGTGCAGTGCAGGCGTTAGTGGAACATCAGAGTACGTTGGGTGTTTTGGTTGAGCGATTGGCGTCACCATGCAATGATACAAATGCTGTCCCAATGGCCCAACATCCAAATTCAAGGCAACAAGAAATCCGGTTGCCTCGTATACAGATTCCAGAATTTGATGGAGCCTACATAAATTGGATACACTTTCGTGATCTGTTTGAGGTTATGATTCATACTAAATCGAGTTTAGCAGACATAGAAAAATTTGAGTATTTGCTGACTGAGGTGAATCGTTATCGTTAGTTAAACACTTAAAGCCAACAAATGAAAATTACAAAGTAGCATGGGAATTGGTTTACAAAAAATACAATGAAAGCGATAAGGTGAAGAAGGCGTATGTAGGTTTGTTACTTGATCAGCAAGCAATTAAAGCACCAACATTGGGTGAGATCAAACGTCTGTATAATAACTCAAACGAGAGTATTAATGCATCAAAGGCTCTGGGTGAGGCGGTGGATCAATGGGATGCACTGCTGCTGTATTTATTTGAGAAAAAACTTGACTCTGAGACATCAACCCTTTGGTATAGGAGTAGGAGCGCAGAAAAAGAAGGTACATTTACTCAGTTAATGTCATTTTTAGAGATACGCATTTTTGAACTAGAAAATATACAAGCAAACAATTTAAATAGGAATTATGTGAAACCTTTTAACTCACAAAACAATCGTCAACAATCGCAATCAAAAGTATATACCTCACAAATAAAGCAATGTCCGGTGTGTTCAAAAAATTATTTAATATACCATCGAGCATTTAGTTGCACGTCGTCCTTATGTAAGGTATGCAACAAAAAGCACAATTCATTATTGCATCCAACACAAGGCAACCCCAATGAAAACAGTTTTCCACAAAGACAAGTAGATTCAGTGTGTGAGGACCCCAATCCTAGGGCTTGGAGCCCCCACAACACTCATGTACATATACACATAATTTTGAATTGTGCATAAAATATATATGTAATTTAATACTTTGAATTGAAAATACATACTTTGAATTGTAGCCACATATTTTACAGCATTAAGCGATTTGAACTACCGTTATAATTCATAGAATCATATACATAAATACAACTGTACCTACATTTTAAGCACGATGGCAATAAAGAACAAAGCGCAAAGGACAACGGGACATACGCGACGCGACTGCGGCCGGCAATTTGTATAAATAGCCGGCCAGCAATCAAAGCAGACAGGAGTCGTCAGGCGACTGCTGCAGAGTCAGGAGCTTTTGCACACATACGGTAGGTTCTACTCCCTATGTTAGGTATCAGGAGACGGGCAGGTTCTACTCCCACTCCTATATAACTTAGCTAGGTATTTAGAGGCGGGCAGGTTCTACTCCCTCTCTTGGAAGGTTGTGGGTAGGTTCTACTCCCGCTCCTTTACTATAGCCGTAATTATATTTGGTAGGACGGAGTTACGCCCACCAATCAGAGAGGAACGGGTAGGTTCTACTCCCGTCCTCTTAACGTACGACCAAGACAGACGAGTGCTTTGCTATAAACCGAAAAACGAACTCTTATTCTTTTTGTTGAGAACCCGGCAGCCGATGAGCATACCCCAGCATAACCCGGAGTTCGTCACAAGTGTGAATAAATTTATCGAATGTACAAAATGAATATATTACGTTATCGCCCACTGCAGTAGTTAAGGTATTAGATAACAATGGCCAGTATCAAACATGCTGGGCATTAATTGATTCAGGAGCACAGTTGTCGCTTATAAAAGAAGTTTCAATAATACAATAATTCATGGTGTTGGTAAAGGTGTTAATAGTGGTTGTAGGGGTGAAGTAAAACTGAAGATATTTTCATCCAGTTTAAAGCACGCTATTACAACAAGTGCATTTTGTCTCTCAGATTTAACGCAGGATTTACCAGGAAAGAAAGTACGTAGTGAGAAGTTAAACTATTTTCTCCATCTCCATTTAGCCGATAAAAATTACGACACACCAAATGGTATAGACATAATATTAGGTGCAGATGTTTTCGCAGAATGCGTTTTGTCCAATAAGTTAGTTCATCCAAGTGGTTCACCTTCAGCAGTCGAAACAATATGCGGGTGGATAATACTTGGAAAAATAGATTACAGTCAATCATGTCATATTTTTGTTGGTACGGCAGCACTTGATCCAAATGTTCAATTACAAAAATTTTGGGGGGTCGAAGAAATTCAACAAACGAGTCAATTATTAACAACTGAGGAACAACAAGCGGAACAACATTACATTAGGTCTGTTAACCGTGCAAGCAATGGTAGATAGTTATATAGTTAGATTGCCCTTTAAAGAAGTAATTTCCGAGATTGGAAACTCAAAGTTAGCAGCAATGAAGCGATTACATCTAATGGAAAAGAGGTTTCAGAAAAATGAAATGTTAGAAATTGATTACAAACAATTTATACATGAGCATGGGCGTAGTCAGGTAGGGGCAGGGGGGTGCTCGAGCCCCCCCTAACTTTTATATTTTCCTTATGTATATATAAAATAGTACCCTAAAATGCCAGCTTAATAGGGTAGACCCCAACGCCCTCCCCCCCCCTAAATTTCATTCTGGCTACGCCGATGTACGTGAGTATATCACGATGAATCATATGGAACTAGTAGCAGATAGAAATACACAAATCGAGTATTATCTTCCTCACCACGCCGTGTTTAAACCAAATAGTACAACTACAAGGCTCAGAGTAGTTTTTGACGCGTCTTGCAAGTCATCAAATGGGAAATCACTTAATGATCAACTAATGAAAGGAGCTACGGTGCACAAAGATTTATTTTCTTTATTGGTTCAGTTTCGCAAGTTTAAAATTGGGTTTACAAGTGATATAGAAAAAATTTATAGACAAATTTTGGTTCATAAAGAAGACAGATGCTATCAGCGGATTCTATGTACAAACATATGACTTGAAAACAGTCACATACGGTACGGCTTGTGCACCATTTTTAGCAACAAGAACCCTGAAACAAATAGGAACTGAAAATTCACGTTTCCTAGAAGCAAGCAAGGCAATAATAAATTGTTTTTATGTAGACGACTTCATGTTTTGTGCAGAAGAAATAGGTGCTGCTATTAACTTAAAAACTGATGTTTGTAAACTACTAACGCAAGCAGGGTTTCGTTTGCGTAAGTGGTGCTCGAACTCACCAGAATTTCTTTCTACCATCGATTCAATTGATCGGGAGACGTCAGCAGAAACAATTATCGATGACACTCAGACAGTAAAAACGTTAGGTTTGTTATGGGATACGACTTGTGACTCCATTAAATATAGCATCACCTTAAGCGAATTACAAGCGCAAGTTAAAAAACGCACAGTATTATCAGATATTTCAAAGGTGTTCGATCCACTAAGATGGTTGTTACCAGTCGTTGTGTCAATGAAACTTTTAATGCAGCAGCTGTGGCTTAAAGGAATTGATTGGGATGCAGCTTTGCCTAGTGATATCCAATCAGAGAAATCTTCAGAGTTCCTACGAATAAACCCAATCATTGAAAAAGCTTTAGACACAATATGGTCCACATGCTCCACAAAAGTTAATTTCGAATCGAAAATCAGACCCAAGTCCTTTATCCTTTTATTTTTT
>NW_023460250.1:34748-39922 GCF_013731165.1 Rhagoletis pomonella
ATTTTAAGAGCGTTCCCTTAATTCCGAATGCGGAGAGTTTATTCATAAGAATATTATGATCAACCTTGTCGAAGGCTTTTGAAAAATCCGTATAGATAACATCAAGTTGGGCTTGATCTTCAAATGCATTGATAATATTATTGGAAATTAACGTAAGATTAGTGCACGTAGATTTTGGTGGCATAAAACCATGCTGGTATTTCGATATTGAGGAATATACCTGATTAAAAAGTTTTGTTTTAAGCACGAAATCAAACAGCTTTGAAAAAGTACTTTGTTTCACGATGGGTCTGTAATTGCATATCTTATTGCGATCGCCTGATTTGTGAACAGGAACAATTGAACATAATTTCCAAGGATCCAAAAAAACTGCGTTATCTATACATTTATTAAAAAGTTTAGCTATTGGGTTCGATAAAAAACTTGAATGTGGTTAAAAAAAATGGGAGCAAGACCCTCATTATCTAAACTATTGCTGCTTTTCAGATTAGCGATCGCGAGTTCGACATCATCTGGCGACACAGTAAAACTCTCAATGATGTCTAATGGCAACGGACCAATTGAATGGTTATTATTTAAGTCATATTTAGCGTAAACCTCTTGAAAAAAATTTGCGAATAGATTGCAAGAGTCAATGGGATTGTACGATGCCAAGTTTCGTTTGCGTAAGTGGTGCTCGAACTCACCAGAATTTCTTTCTACCATCGATTCAATTGATCGGGAGACGTCAGCAGAAACAATTATCGACGACAATCAGACAGTAAAAACGTTAGGTTTGTTATGGGATACGACTTGTGACTCCATTAAATTTAGCATCACCTTAAGCGCATTACAAGCGCAAGTTACAAAACGCACAGTATTATCAGATATTTCAAAGGTGTTCGATACACTAGGATGGTTGTCACCAGTCGTTGTGTCAATGGAACTTTTAATGCAGCAGCTGTGGCTTAAAGGAATTGATTGGGATGCAGCTTTGCCTAGTGATATGGTTACACACTGGTACGAGTTGAGAAGGGGTATCAATGACATTCGCGATATCCGAATCCCTAGATGGGTAAAATACAAAAGAGGTGAAATGTTGGAGCTTCATGGGTTCGCAGATGCGTCTGAGATAGCTTATGCTGCAGCAGTTTACTTAAAGGTCCACCACATAGATGGTTTGGTGTCAACAAATCTAATAGCATCGAAAAGTCGTTTAGCACCTATTAAACAAATAAGATTACCACGACTTGAGCTGTGTGCCGCTCAGCTCATGACGAAACTGATTGTAAATGTTAAAGAAGCCCTTGAGGTTGATCAAGTACCAATATTTGGTCACTCAGATTCAACTATTGTGTTGTCCTGGCTAAGTGATTATCCACGACGATGGAAAACATTTATTGCTAATAGAACTTCATATATCCTAGATATTATACCACGACAAAATTGGCGTCATATTTCCTCACATCAGAACCCCGCGGATTTAGCAACTAGAGGTATTACTGCTTATAATTTGATTAATAGTAATATTTGGTGGCACGGACCCAATATTTTGTGTACCAATCAGAATTGGGAGCAGGTTGTGCTTGAACCGCCAAACGAAATGCAGTTGGAAGAAATACCTATGATGTTATGTCATACTGCTGCAAAACACGTAGACGACTTATTTGAACGGTTCTCAAATTTTGAAAAGTTATTGTCAAGTTCAGCATACATTTTAAGATTCGCGACAAATTGTAAAACAGACAAATTGAATAGAATAACAGGATTTTTTAAGTGTACAAGAGCTTCGTAATGCTCATGATGTTTTAATTACGAAGGCTCAGATGGAGTCGTTCTCTTCAGAAATTCAGACCTTGTTATCTGGTAAATCTCTTTCGGTGAAACATAAATTATCTGCACTAACACCGTTTATTGATCAGAATCACTTGCTTCGTGTTGGTGGAAGGATTGAGAACGCGAATATTAGCTATGATCAAAAACACCCAAAAATTCTAAGCAAAGATAGTACATTGACACCAATATTAATCAGGTATTATCACAGTAAATATCTACATGCAGGTAGTCGATCAATGCAATACTTACTTGGATTAAGGATTGGATTCCGAGTTATCAAACAGTGCATATACAAGTGTACAAAATGTGTGCGTTTTAGGAAGAAACCGTTTTATCAACAGATGGGTAATTTACCACGACATCGGGTAGAAACCACATATGCGTTCGTAAATACAGGTATAGATTTTGCAGGGCCAATACACGTAAAGTCATGGAAAGGTAGAGGAAGTAAAACGTACAAGTGCATAAATGGAGGAGTTATGATAAAAGACCTCATATCTGAACAATCAGTTGTATGGGGGCTGCAGGTTATAGTGACCCGATCTTTGTTATTTTCGCTGTAAGTCTTCTGTTGATAATGAGTGAAAACAGCGCGAAATTTCATGGTCCTTGCTAGAGAAATGGATGGATTATAACGAAAAATCTCATATCTGAACAATCAGTTGTATGGGAGCTATAGGTTATAGTTACCCGATCTTTTTAATTTTCACTGTAAGTTTTCTGTTGATAATTATTGAAAACAGTGCGGAATTTCATGTTCCTAGCTATATAAATGGAGGAGTTATAACGCAAAATTTTATATCTGAACAATCAGTTGTATGGGAGCTATAGGTTATAGTGACCCGATCTTTGTAATTTTCACTGTAAGTATTCTGTTGATAATGGGTGCAAGTATTGCAAAATTTCATGTTCGTAGCTGCATAAATGGAGAAGTTATAATGAAAAATCTCATATCTGAACAATCAGTTGTATGGGAGCTATATGTTATAGTGGTCCGATTCTTCCGGTTCCGACAAATGATTAATACATTATAAAAATACACCCACCTACCAAATTTGATCCGGATATCTCGAAAACTGAGAGACTAGATTGCATACAAACAGACAGACAGACGGACAGACGGACATGGCTAAATCAACTCAGCTCGACGTTCTGATCATATAAGTATACATTTTCATGGGTCTATCTCTTTTTGTTCTGGTACTTACAAACATCGGACCAAAGTTATAATACCATTTCATGCTCATGAAAGGTATAAAAATTTGCGAATAGATTGCAACTGTCAATGGGATTGTACGATGCAATATGACAAAACTGGTTGGATAACCGTTTGTTTTGCGCTTGGAGTTAATGTAATACCAAAAACTATTGGGATTGGATCGTAACTTTGATTCTACATTTAACAAATGCTGCTTGAATAAAAAATTAAGAAGATAATCGAATTCTTTTCTTATTCCAAGGAAGTTTTGATAGTCAATATCTAGATTTGATTTCATGTATTTTTTGTAAGCTTTATTCTTCGCATTCTTTAAGTGGCATAATCTTGAATTAAACCAGGGAGGTTTATTACGCGGAGTCAATTTCCTGACAGGAACAAAGCTTGAAATAATATTGGAGATTTGATTAAGAAAAATATTATAAGAGATTTCAGGACTATTTATTGAGCTCAAAAATGACCAATCCATATTGCTTATATGATTATTTACTTCCATGATGTCATAATTAGAATAGTCGCGATTCAAATATATAAAATGTGAAATCAACTAGCGCATTATGATGAAGCGTTTTGATTGATATAGGAGCTAAGCATTCCTCACAAGATGCATTCAACTCTGCAGATGTAAATACTAAATCTAAGATTTTATTTCCTTCATTTACGACAGGGTTAATTTGGTTAAAACCGTGCGACAATAGCGTCCTAGTAAAAAGCAAGTCAATATCAGACTTTAAATTTGATGGCAATAGAACATTATTATCATATACCCAAGTAATATTACCAATATTAAAATCACCAAGATAAACTACTTCATCGGTGTAATTAGCACTGTCACTTATATCTACCAAATTTTGCTAATGCTTTTCGTATACATCAATGTTGCTCTTTGGTGGTATGTAAGATACTAATATAAATACTGATTTATCTTTCGCGAGCTTAATTTTAACACAAATTTGTTCTATAGAATCATCACTTAAATCTAACGATACAATACTACTACAGAGATCAGCGCTTATTACAATTAATACCCCACCACCTCTCGCAAGCCCTGATGAGATAGGACAACGATCGACGCGGTAAACATGGTAGAAGTCGTCGAAAACTCAGACGAAGATAAATTATTATTTAACCAAGTTTCAGTGATGGCTATAATATCATACTCATGAAGAGATTAGTCACGACGGAATTTCGAAGATTTAGTGCGCATGCCACTAACATATTGATAGTAAATGCTATAATCACGTATTTTGTCGTCACCAAATACAGACTTCGACCTATTTTCAATTGATAGAATCCGATTCTTTGGCTTTCTGAAAAAAGCGAAATGGCCGTACTCTTACGCCAGCTGGCCATAACTCTGCATCTAAGAGCTTATTATATAGCGGCGGTGGAACGCCTAGTTTAAAATTTACTCTTTTTGGAGTTTCATCTTTTTTTATTAGTTTAAAGCAAGAGATGACTTTGCAGTCGACTTTCATATACTTCGCAGCGTAATTAGCAACATCATATGCGTGGACAGATGGTTTGAATGAAGAGAGGTGCACCCACTTCATTCGTACAGATACTTCCAACTCACCTCTCCCATTTCTACCAACAACACCGGCGCGATTTTTCTTCTTAATATTATCACTTACCGACAGGTTATTGGTAGATACAGCGTTAATAGCACCAGACACAGGAGCATCGTTAATACCGAGAGCAGCAGCGGCATTGATATTAACACAATCATTAGGCGACAAGTTATTAGTAGGCACAGTGTTAAGAGCACCAGATATGGGAGCGTCATTAGCACCTAGAGCAGCAGCGGCAGCGTATGAAGTTGGCACATCTCCAATGTCATCAGCAGCGAAAGAGACAGCGTTGTTATCATCGTGCTTACCAGTGTTACTCGTAGGTACAGTGCTAAGAGCACCAGATACGAGGGCGTTGTCAACACCAAGAGCAGCAGCGGCAGCATATGAAGTTGGCACATCTCCAATGTCAGCAGCAGCGAGAGAGACAGCGTTATTATCACCGTGCATACCAATACACGTTCCCTCGACGTTATCTTCTCTCGATAATGTAGTGCGAATTCGATTTGGTACACGTGGCATTGGCATTCATGTCAAAAGATGTGAGCGACGATTGCAGCAACAAAGACGGC
>NW_023460251.1:0-17169 GCF_013731165.1 Rhagoletis pomonella
TGCGATGTCGGCGCTCTGCTCCTATGCGACGTCGGCGCTGCTGTGTCTGCGCTCTGCTACTATACGACGTCAGCGCTCAGCTACTATGCGACGTTGTCGCTACTGTGTCGGCGCTCAGCTACTACGCGACGTCGGCTTCCGTGAGGCAGGCGTCGCCGTTGCGCGGTATTGCGGTGTACTGAGGTGTGGCGGCACTCTACCGCTGAATGGCCAAGCCTTGTATTGCGAACAGTGTACAAGTCAAAGGCCCTTCACTAGTAGCCATGCGTTCACAGCACGTTGACGCGCGGTGGAGGGGCGATGCCAGCGCGACCCCGCCGGGGTTCTACTATTGGGCGAATGGGCGTCGCCGTCACGCTGGCTCACCGTTGACTATGGGGCGGCGGCACTCTACCTTTGAACAGCCAAGCATTGTATTGCGAACAGTGCACAAAGCAATCGCTGCGCACTAATAGCTGTGCGTTCACGACCACAGCTCCGTGCTGACTGACTGGTATATTGCCAAGTCACATCTGTTATAGCTAGTGCTCTTCGTGTTGCTAAGTGGTGTGGCTACATGTTGCTTTGCTATGGTGACGGTGTCACCAGGGATTGTTGATGCGTGTAGTCGTTGTTGCTGCTGTTGTAGTCGTTGTTACTGGTGTAGGGGGCGGCGTTCCTGTGGGATAACTTCCGCGGATATTTAATCCTCACACTTCCCCCCTCTTCGGCGGGCTTAAGTTTTGCGGTGCTTCGGTATTATATGAGCGCCCCACTGGTATATGTTTATTCGGTGGTTTGCCGTTGTGAACCTCATTTGGGACCTACAGATCCCCTCCTTGATGTCATGTAGGGCTTTCCGGAACCTCTCAGCGATTTCTGGGAACTGGTTCGTCGCTGGTCCATCGGCTTCTTCGGCGGAAATGACCGTTTGTTCCCTTGGTGGTGTCGACGAGCTGTGTCGTGGTGACGCTGTTTCGGACGATGCTGGTGCTCGGGGCGGTGACGATGACGATGACAGTGGTACTACCTCTGGTGATACTGGTGTGTGTGGCGGTGAAGTTACTGGAGTTTTGCAGTTGTTTGGGCTGCGATGGCGCGTGCTGCTGTAGCCTGTGCGGTGTCGGCATTTTCAGCGTGGGTGCCCGTCGTTATGCTGGCTGTGGCCGCGTACCTTGCGGCTGCGTGAGCGGCGATCGGGTGTACCGACAGAGTGCGGGTCGTTTCCGCGTGTATAGCGACGGCGGCCCGCCCAGCGGCTAGCTGGGTCGCCAGTGCTTGCTTCTGGGTGCGCGTCTGTCCAGTAGAGTGCGTGAGTGCCGCGTACATCGCGGCGGCGTCGGTGGCTTCGGCGCGTGCGCGGGCAGCATCCCGTGAGCCTATGGTCGTCCCAACGCCCAGCATCTGGGTCCGCGGTCGCTTCGCGTTTTTCTCGGCGACGCAGGTTATAGTGGCGCGCTTGGTCGGTCGCGGCACGTTCCATATTTTGTCTGACGATCCTGAATGCTTCCTGCATCCTTGTGGACTTTTTCTCGGCCGTCGGAGCTATTTCGCCTGTTCCGACATTTATTTCGTCGAAGAGTGCTCCTGGTAGTCGTGGTTCCCGTCCTTGCACTAGGAACGCTGCGCTGTATCCTGTGGAGGCTGTGACGCTCATATTTACGGCGAGTGTGATTTCTGGGAGGAGGTTATCCCACCGCCTATGTTGTGTCTTCGTAAGCTGTGCAATAATTCGCCTGACAGTGCGGTTGGCGCGTTCCGTCGGGTTTTCTTGGGGTGCATGGGCGTAGCCAGGTAGGGGCAGGGGGGTGCTCGAGCCCCTCCCCCCCCAACTTTCAAATTTTCCTTATATACATATAAAATAGTATCCTGAAATGCCAGCTTAATAGGGCCAGCCCCCCCTAAATTTCATTCTGGCTACGCCGATTTTTGGGTGTGTACCGGGCCGTAAATTGTTGGGGTACCCCCACCTTCTGGAGGCAACGCTGCCAGAACGTGCTAGTAAATTGTACACCATTGTCCGAGATGAAGACCTTGGGTACACCAAATCGGGTGAGGATAATCTCTCTAAACGCGCGGCGAAGTCCTTCCGCTGTGGCCTGTCTCATGGGGACCAACTCGACCCACTTGCTAAATCGGTCGAAAAACACAAGTAGCATGGTGTTGCCATGCTTGGACCGTGGTAGGGGTCCGATGAAGTCGGCACACACCGTGGCGAAAGGTTCTTGCGCGACCTGCGAGAGTATCTTGCCGGCTGGTTTGTGTTGCGCCTCCTTATACTTCTGGCAGGACTCACATTGACGGACGTACCGGCTGATGTCGCGAAACACTCCTGGCCAATAATACCGATTGGCTACTGTTCGACGGATACCCATGTATCCCGCGCTTGGTATGTCATGGTTCTCCCGCAGTACTCGTCGACGGAGGGGGTTGGGCACACACAGTTTCCAGGGGACTGCCTCTTCGTCCTGGGATCGACACGGGATATGACGGTAGAGCTGCCCCTCCTGTATCATGTAATCGGCGTATTTCTTCGGGTTGGTACGCACTTCATCGACCAGTCTGTGCCACCACTTGCATCGTGCTTCCGCCACCGTTTTTCGTAGTAGCGTTTCAAAGGGTTGTCGAGACAGTGCGTCCGCAACTAAGTTCAGTTTTCCTTTGCGGTACTCGATGTCGAACGCGTGTTGTTGCAACTCCAGTGCCCATCGCGCTATGCAACCTGAGCGGCTTTCGATCGAATTTAACCATTTTAGTGACATGTGGTCCTAACGAAGGTTTTAGTACTAAATAAAACGAGTTTGTTGGGATGGTTTAAGACCTGCAAAAGCAAGAGTCATCATTCTTTGAAACGAGTTTGGGGCTACTTTTAAGCCGTATGGCAATCTTTTGAAACGATATGTGCCATCGTCTGCCGTAAACGATGTTATGTCCCTAGAGTCTTTATGTAACTCAATTTGATGAAAGCCGGACATCAAGTCCAAGCTTGAAAAATATTTAGCTCTACCCAATTGATCTAGTATATCATCAATTCGTGGCAATGGGAATTTATCTGCGGTTAACTTTTTATTTACTTGTCGATAATCAACTACTAGTCTCCATCTTTTATCATTTTTTCCCGGTAGAGATTTTTTGGGTACCAGCAGAATTGGGCTATTATATTCTGACATAGACGGCTCTATTATGTCATCTTTAATTAATTTATCTACGTGTTTACAAATTTCGCTTTTATGAGCTTGTGGGATTCGGTAATTTTTTACATAAACTGGGTTATCATCTTTCATACGTAGTTTTTGCTTGTAAAAATTATTAGTGGTAATGGGTTCTGATTCTAGTGAAAATATATCTATATATTCTGCACAAAGTGTATTAAGCTGTTGGGAAACGAATTTTGGAAAATTTTTATTTAATCTTTCTAATTTTTCTTTAGCATTATTTGCTGGTTCAGTTTTATTATTTATTATTGTGTAATCATCTAAGTTTTCTGTGTTAATTTTGAAATTTTAAATGGTTGCATTTTTGTCTGTTGTATTTATGACTCTAATAAAGGTTTGATTTGAATTTACTAAGGTATTTGCAATAAAAACACCTTCAGACAATTTTTGATGAGGTATCAATAATTCAGAATTGCCATTTTCAATATGGACTTGTCGGATTACTTCCGATCTTGCTGGGATTGTTATGCAATTAACAGTTGGTCTATTTGTCATTTGTATTATTATGTTTTCCGGGTAATCATATGGACGCAGTATCAGGCTGTCTCCATTTTTGCTATAATCTAAAATGCAATTATATTTTTTAATAAAATCAAGTCCCAAGATTCCATCGCAAGGAATTGGGAAATCATCTTCGACTATATGAAATTTATGATTAATAAGTAAGTAATCATCCTTTAAATCCGCCTTGACTGTTCCAATAGTACTAGTTAAACCTTGACCAATGCCCTTTAAATCGGTTTTTTGTGAATAATTAATAGTGACATTACTGCCAATTTGACCCTTTTTTATAATTGATATATCCGCTCCTGTATCGATCAGGAGGGTTGAAATTGAATTATTTAGAGTTGTTTTGGAGGATATGTAGCTGTTAAGGTGTAAATTGAAAACATATAGTTTTTTATTTATTGAGATGGAGTTTGCTGGTTTTCCTGTTGGTTAACATTTCTTATAGTCCTGGTACGATTAGAGCCTCGTGCTTCAAAATTTCGTCCTGACCTTTGGTTATTTGATCGATTATTATTATTATTATTGTTATAACTATTATTGTTATTAAAGTTATTAAAGCGTGATGGGTATGTACGCCTTTGGTTACCTCTATAATTGCCAGATTGATAACCTCTGCGGAAATTACCGCGAAAATAATTTTGTTGGCGTATGTGCAATAATGAATTAGGGTTACCTGTAATTTCTGTGCAACTATTTGTGAATTTCGATACAGCCTCGTTCATTGAGGTGAACGTTCCAGCTTGCATAATTGTTTTCACCTTATCATTGGAGCAATTCTTACACATGGCTTTCACAGCTGTTTGTGTAGCATACTTAGTTGCGAGGTCTGTTGTTAAGCCATCAGATATGTATGCTCCCTCTAGTGATTTCGTTAATTTTTCAATTTCTGCTGTGTACTGATTAGCAGTCTTACTGCGCTGTTGGATGTTCAGGAGTTTTGCTGTTAAAACTTCTACTGACTCACCCTTTATTGCGTTTTTGAATTTTTGTTTAATTTCTTGTATTGTCGTCTCATTGCTTATGAAATTTCTGGCTGTGCCATTTAGCTTTGTTTTTATCATAGACACTGCAATAGCCTCATGATTTTCTTTAATTTGTTCGAGGATATCAAGTGCATCTAGAAAACTTGGTAGGTTTTCGGGTTTGCCATCGAACTCGGGCAAAATCGAAGACGCAGTCTTGATGAATGCTACTGTTGTTTGCGTCATACTTGTTTCGGTTTGTGTATCTTGTTCTGCAATTTCGACAATATTTGTTTGTGTAGATATTTCTTCTTGCACAACAATCTCTTTTTGTCCTTCCTCGGTATCCGACGTACCTTCGAACAACCAAATGTCGAAATCGATCTCGATATGTTGTTTGTAAGAGGTTGGTATTTCAAATTCAACGTTATACCTGGATAACGAGGATACTAGTTTGTCTCCAACGCTTGAAACCTGGTAGGACTTAAGTGGTGAGCTTTTGTTAGGGTATTATTAACTCTAGGTATGAGTTTTCCTATATTGTTTAGCGATGACAGTAGAACATTTAAATGTTTCTTTACTGTTTCAGTTTTAATTTTTATGTTCTTACATATGCACTTATAAGATTTTTCCGCGTTTATTTTATTTTCAGTGAGTTCCTTCGAAATTTCTTCCCACTTCTCCATTGAGAGAATGAATCAATAATAAAAAAAATGTTTATTTAAACCTTATCCAGACCGTCAGCGCGGCTCTGGTATCTCTTTTTAAGAATTTTATTGTGGGTTGAGTAAAATTTCAAGAATAAACCCACTGCGTTGATAACAATGATAACTATAAGGTAAACTTTTATTGTATCCAAAGCTTCAGTGTGGTATATTATCTGAACCGTGTTTACCACGTTAGCATTTGGATCACTGACCTTCGATTCTTTACCTCCCATTTTTAAAACAAATTTGTAATAATCAGTAAAAATTTTTCTTTTTCAAAATTTATCTATTTTGGTTTTTATTTTATTTTATTTTTTTTTTTTTTAACAGCCAGGTTCAAAGCCTGCCTTTCGCATTGCTCTTGTTATTTCTTCTGTCAAAGTGGTTGGGGTGAGTACATCCCTCGGGTCATGCCAATATCTTTCCAGAGTTTCTTTAAAACCTCAAGCTCTTTTTCATAGTTGGGTTCCAAATTTGGTAAAACTTCATCCAAATTCCAATTAAGGGGGTTTTTGGAAAAATCTCTGGGCATCGTGGAATCAAGTATAAACAACAATTTAAAAAAAAATCTTTTTTTTTATTTTTATTTTTTTTATTTATTTAATTAAAAAAAAAATCTCATTTAGAAAATTATAGTTTTCTTAATTCGTAAATTTTTTTCATTAATTTAAGTCTATCATTATTTGTTGTGGCAAAATTTAGTGCCCTATATGTCAAAGCTATTTCTTTCTTCTTCCTGTATCGCTTTCCTCCTCGAGTTTGCTTTTTAGTTTTGAAAATGGGTGGAATCTTTGGTTCTTCCACCCGTCTTTGTAATTTGTTTCGCCGCCGATATTCCTCGATAGTTATCGGTTGCGGCCCTGTTTGTACAACTTCGGAGGTTTGAGGAACCTCCTCAGTTACTCTTGGATGATCTTGATTTTCCCTCTCTGCCTCTAATGCGAACCTCTCCCATCTATCAAAAATGGAGTCAAACTCCTCCTGGGAGATTTCTTGCATGAGAACAAGGAGGGAGTGAAGAAGAAGAAAGGAAAAAAAAATTATATAATTTAAGGAAAGCCAAAAAAAAAAATCTATTATGAAACTTAAAATCTTCCTTTTAAAAAAACAATTTTTTTTTTTTTTTTTTATTAATTTGGTAAAAAAAAAAAATTACTTATTAGTTACCCTAAGCAGGAATCTGCTACTTGGCCGGCGGTAAACGCCGAAGAGTTCTAAATATTAAAACTTATTCTATATATTTTTTTTTTTTTTTTTTACCATTACATAATTTATTGATAGCAGCTTATAATTGATTGAACCAATTGCATCCGTTCCTTTGGTTTGAATTAATTTTCCTATGTTAACTGCAGATTTTAAATAGTTTTTGCGATCATTCTTTATGTTGTACTGATATATTTCCTGATAGTCAAAATTGATGATTTTTCGAGCATATTTACTAATGTATTCCTTCGTATTGTCCAAATTATGATCCACCGCATTATATTGAAACGTCAATTACACTGTGTTTTTTTTTTGTTTTTTTTTTTGTAGCACAGTGTTATTTGTTGCGTTGGTGTTTTTTAGAAGTAGCCAGGATCAAGCTAGTCTGCTGAAAATAAAGCAGACTGGCAGGATCGCCATAACGAAGGTTTTAGTACTAAATAAAACGAGTTTTGTTTTTAGATGCAACTTCGCATGTCGCATAACAAAATCTGTCCTGTTCTTTATTGAAATCATCTTATTTATACTCTAACATCTTATGTACTACTTATTTACTACAATAGATATTTACTTAAAATTCTTACTAGCTGAATCTCTCGCTTGCACATATGAGCATGCATTCATATGTGCCTAGCTCAAAGCATAGCTCAGTGAAGTCACCAACACACACACAACCATTTCTAATGTGGAGCTACAAGCAATGCATCCACAGACATATCTACATGTACCAAGCGTGAAGGTGCTAGCAGCGTAGTCGTACATATTTACATACATAGAGCTAGCGCATGCACCAGATATAGCTTGTGCCGCTTGTGTGTTTAGCGTGTGAAAATAACAAAGTAAGGAATTTGTTTATGCTGCAAAAATGCATAACACAGGCGTGTGGCTTTTTTGTTGTTAGTGACTTATTCTGATATACTACAGTCCGTATGATGGTCTCCTTCCAGATAGGGCCACAGTTTGCGTATTCCCCAGACTATGGCTAAGCATTTCTTTTCCGTGGCCGAATAATTGACCTCTGCCTTATTAAGCTTCCGACTAGCGTATGCGATGACTCGTTCACCGCCTTCCAACTCCTGTGTGAGTACTGCCCCTAGGCCGAAATTACTCGCGTCCGTCTGCAGGGTGAATTTTTTGCTGAAGTCGGGACACAGGAGGAGGGGGGCCTCGGTGAGTTTTCTTTTGATCACGTCGAACGCTTCCTGTTGTTCAGTTCCCCACCTCCAGTGTTTGCCCTTTTCAGGAGGGCGGTGAGTGGTTGGCTTAACGTAGCGAAGTCGAATACGAACCGGCGATACTAGGAAGCTACCCCGAGGTATTGACGTACCTCCTTCACGTTTGTCAGTGGGTTTAGTTCCTTGATGGCGGCGAACTTGTCGGGGTCGGTGTGTATACCCTTGTCACTAATGACGTGGCCCAAGAACCGGAGCTCCCTTTTAAAAAGTCGCACTTCTCGGGGTTAATGCGCAGGTTGGCCAGCTGTATTCGTCGGAGTACCTCTCGCAAGTGATTCACGTGTTCGTCGAAGGTGGAGCCTATGACGATTATGTCGTCCAATGGCTTTGTCTAACGTTCTCTGGAATGTGTCGGAGACGGAATGTAGGGCGAACGGCATGACGCGCCACTGGAACAGGTCCCGGTACGGTGAAGGCTATTGTCGGGCGGCTTTTGGGCTCCAGAAGTATCTTCCAGTACCTGTTCTTGAGGTCTAAGCTACTGATTTACTTCGCCTGGCGCAGGGGGTATGCGTCGGTACTGACCGGGCATTGAGTTGACGGTAGTCCACGTATAGCCGCCACTTGCCGTTCTTTTTCCGGGCTAGTACGATCGGTGCACTGTGTGGACTGCGAGACGGCTCGAAACATCCTTTCGTGAGTAGCTCATCGATTTCCGCGTCGATGATTGATTGCATTGCAGGGTTGAGCGGGAAGTACCGCTGTTTGATGGGGCGTTCGTCAATCATGATGATCCGGTTCTCTCCCACTGTGGCTACTCCACTCATAGTCACGTATGCGGGCTGCCTCATCTTCGTGGTTGGGGTCCTCTTGTTCTGTTCTGTCTTCTCTCCCTTGCGAACCATCATCTAGTACGGCGCCTCCCTTTTCAGCTCCTTGGTGGGCGATGGTTCGTCATGACGGGTGGTTCGGGGTCCTCGGTGCTTGTTGTTGGCTCGCTTTGTGTCGTCGGCGTGGGTTGTATAGGTGGCTTCGTCAATACGACGCGGTGTCCGCCGCAGGACACCGTAGCTCGCATTTCCCTAGTGTGTCCAGGCCCAAAATGATGTCGTCAATTGCTCCAGGCATGGCATGCAGAACGGCGTTGTGGGTCGTTTGCCCAAGGCGGACTACGGGCCTCATGGCCTCGGATATTTGGTTCCTGGTGCCATCGGCCATAAGGATTCCTATGGCAACATTTATCTTTTTGCCTATAACCAATTGCTCCGCCACGCTGGCGGACACGAAACTTCTCGAGGCACCTGTGTCGATGGCGGCTTCCGCGGGCGCTCCACACAAAGGGATTAAGGCGTAGAGGCGGCCGCGTTTCTGGTTCAAAATTATTGGTTATCCGGCGCTGTACTCGGGGGCTTCTCGATGATGCTGATCCGTGCGTGGTGGCGTTCGTTGCTGAAATGCCTGTCTCGGTTGGGGTGGTGATATAATGGGGTCGTCACCAACGTGTCTTCCTATTTCTTGTCGGGCGGTTTCATAGTCTTCTGCGAGCGTGATGTAAAGCAAGTACTCCGGGGGCTATTTCGAAAAACCCTTTCCAACCGTTGTTCACCACTGTAACCCGCGTGTCGCATCAGGTTTTGAATCGCGGTCACGTAGTCCTTGAATTTTTCTCGCGGGCGCTGCCTCCGCTGCCTTATGTCGCATTCCATGCGTTCAAAATACCGGGCCGGTAAGAAAAAGTGCAGGAAATCACATTTGAATGACGCCCAGTTGGTCCAATGCTCGTTATTGTTGCAAAACCAATGGAGGGCGGTGCCGCTTAGCAATTCAGGCATCGTCTTTGGTAATAGGTCTACATTTAATGTGAAGACGTCGGCCAGCTCCTCTAATCGTTCTGTAAACGCCAGCGGGTCGCGTCCTCCATCTTCCTTCAACGACCACTTGCATACCTGGTCGATGATGGGTGCAAAAGTAAAGGTAGGCACATGGTTTCCGTTGGTTAGCACGTCAGCGTTTGGTGCGATGGATGTCGTTGGCGGGTGTTGCGGTGGCGGTTGTATACTCGGTGGTGGATATGTGAACTGGCTCTGCGTTGGCGGCCTAACGGTCACATTAGCGGTTCTTTCGCCTTGATTCACGGTTAATGGTGTCTTTGGTTCACTTTCGTCTCTCCAGTGGGCCTCCTGTTCTTTGTATGCTGCTTCCATCGCGAGAAATTTTGCGTGAATTTCCGTGTCGATCAGTGCTTTGACGGCCCATGCCGCTATCTGTTTCCTTATCTGTCGAGCGGTGCCTGTGTGTTCGATGCCCAGTTCCTGTTTGATGGACACCAACTGTTCCTTGGATACGCTGTCCAGCCACGCTATGCTCTCTGGTTCTGTCATGGCTGGTTTAATTATCGGCTTCGAAATATTCTCTTCGTATTGTACTATTTGCAGTGGCAATGCTAGGGCGCCAATTGTAAGAAGCGTTTTTCTGTTAAGGCCCCGACGCTTTTGTTTTCTATGCTGAGGTATACTCGCCGTGCCCAGGGTCCGTTACAATAAATTTATATTGAGGGCCCTTTGCCAATAGTGCTTTATTTAATTATTTCTTAACCTCTAAAAACGTGTCACTGCTTAATTTCTATGAACATAATACGATTAACGGTGTATGAATTCCTAACGGTGAACTCCCAGCGTGCTGCTGCTGGGTGACGTCGACGCTATCCTGTCGGCGCTCCGCTGATGGACGACGTCGGTGCCACTATGCCGGCGTTCTGCTGCTGCGCGATGTCGGCGCTACTGTGTCGGCGCTCTGCTACTATACGACGTCGGGGCTCAGCTACTATGCGACGTTGGCGCTACTGTTGGGCGAACGGGCGTCGCCGTCACGCGGGCTCACGGTTGACTGGGGCGGGGCACTCTACCTTTGAACAGCCAAGCTTTTTATGGCGAACAGTGTACAAAGCAAGAGCTTCTAACTAATAGCTGTGCGTTCACGACCACAGCTCCATGCTGACTGACTGGTATGTTGCCAAGTCACATCTGTTATAGCTGGTGCTCTTCGTGTTGCTGAGTCGTATGGTTACATGTTGCGTTGCTATGGTGACGGTGTCACCAGGGAGTGTTGATGCGGTCTCTCATGTTGGCTGGCCGTGTTGATGACGCTGCTGTAGTCGTTGTTGTTGCTGTTGTAGTCGTTGTTGCTGGTGTAGGGGGCGGCGTTCGTGTGTGCTAAATTCCGTGGATATTTAGTCCTCACAGTACCTCGATGTGGGTTCTTAAGCGAAGATAATTATGGATGTACATGGTTACAACTTCTTTTAACTTACATAAATGAGCCGTTCAGTACACAAATTGATTAACAACACCACCAAAAAATTGGGAGATGCGATCAAATAATGTACATTATTTTTTTAAATTCCATTTGTATTATAAACTCAAATAAAAAATGTTGTTATAGATATTATGAACTATTTTATGTTATATAAAGTTTTTATAAACGTAATAAGTTATGACTTTACCGCCACCGCAACACCCGCCAACGACATCCATCGCACCAAACACTGACGCGCTAACCTACGGCTACCATGTGCCTACCGTTACTTTTGCGCCCATCATCGACCAGGTACGCAAGTGGTCGGTGAAAGAAGATGGAAGACGCGACCCGTTGGCGTTTGCAGAACGATTAGAGGAGCTGGCCGACGTCTACACATTGAATGAAGACCTATTACCAAAGACGATGCCTGAATTGCTAAATGGCACCGCCCTCCATTGGTACCGCAACAAAAACGAGCATTGGACCAACTGGGCGTCATTCAAACGTGATTTCCTGCACTTTTTCCTACCAGGACGGTAATTTGAACACCCGGAAGATGGGATACGGCAACGGAAGCAGCGCCGGTGCGAAAAATTTAAAGACTACGTGATCGCGATTCAAAACCTGATGCGATACGTGGGTCACAGTGGTGAACAACGGCTGGAAAGGGTTTTCGAAATAGCCACCCGGAGTACTTGCTTTACATCAAACGGCGAGATTATAACAGTTTTAGGGAACTCCTCACACTCGCAGAAGACTATGAAAGCATCTACGACGGCCATCGGCGGGCCCCAGAAACCGCCCGACGAGAAATAGGGAGACACGTTGGTGACGACCCCATTATGTCACTACCCCAACCGAGACAGGCATTTCAGCAACGCCCGCCACCACGCATGGATCAGAATTATCGGGAAGCACCGTATAATACCGCCGCAAAGACCCCACCCCCTTCGAGAGCCGCGACTCAAACTTTTCATAGCGGCAACACTTGCAGGAGGTATGGTCTAGAGGCACACTTCGCCCGAAGGTGCTGTAACCCACAGAAGCTCTTCTGTTGGGAGTGGGGCCGGGCCAACATACGGACAATAGAGTGCTGCCGTAGGAGTGAGGGAAAACGAGAGAGGTCTTCAGCAGGGGACCGGTGCGATGAAGCCCCCGAATACAGCGCCGGACAACCACTAATTTTGAGCCAGCAACGCAGCCGCCACTACGCCCTAATCTCGTTGGGTGGAGCGCCCGCGGAAGCCGTCATCGACACAGGTGCCTCGAGAAGTTTCGTGTCCGCCAGCGTGGCGGAGCAATTGGTTAGCTTAGGCAGAAGCAAAAAGATAACTGTGGCCTTAGGAATCCTTTTGGCCGATGGCACCTACAACCAAATATCCGCGGCTCATCGGACACCAGCACAACCACGGATAGCTCAACAGGCGAGAGTTCAGATAGCGACAGACCGGCTAACCAAGACACCGATATGGGGTGGGCCGAACAGCTCGAAATGGAGCTATCCTCGCACGAGGACCCGCCAAAGCAGGCGTCGACGGGCCCGCGAGGTATTTTCCCGCCAGGACCCGGCGGAATAGCGCTGTATGAGGCCGACCTACGGACACTGACAGTACCCTTTTGGTTGACAGACACAGTCATCGATGCCTTATCGAAGGGCCTGGAAGCCACGTTCAACATACGAGGTACCGTACTCAGCCCATTTGTTGTCTGACAATTAGGCAAACCCGATCGGGGAGAGAATTATCAGTGCATCCACCGGTGGCTACGCCAAACCGACCTGTTCCGCCAACAGGTTGTCCTCGCGCTACACAATGTCTTGAGCCATTGGTACCTGCTCGCCCTCGCCAACCAGGAGATGACCCACCTCATGACAAATAGCGAGTATTGGCACGACCTCTACATTTGGGTGGCCGACTCCAGGGGAGTGGGAAGGGTGACATACACGGTACAGGAATGGCGAGAGTTTCTCCGGTGGGAATACCAGCAGCGACATCTGCGGGAGGCCCCCCACATACGGGAGGTACATCTGGAGGTACCACAATAGACCAACGATATCAACTGCAGAGTCTACTTAGTGGAAATTATCGAGAGGGTGCTGAGATACGTAGGACGCGGAGAAGGAGGGCTGGGGTATATATCCGGCCCGTTCACGGCGGCCATGGCGACGCAAAAACGCGCACATGCTGAGGGTATTCCAGCAACAACCGGAGGCAGGAACACCGCCGCCAACACCACGACCCTCGGAGCCTCCAGAGTCAACAACACCGCTACCTTCATCGCCACACACACCAGTATCACCAGAGGTAGTACCACTGTCATCGTCACCGCACCGAGCACCAGCACCCTCCGAAACAGCGTCACCATGACAAGGCTCGTCGACACCACCAAGAGAATAAACGGTCACTCCCGCCGAAGAAGCCAACGGACCAGCGCTGGACCGGTTCCCAGAAATCGCGCAAAGGGTCCGGAAAGCCCTACATGACATCAAGGAGGAGATCTGCAGGTCCCAAGTGAGGTTCACCACGGCAAACTACCGTGTAACGATATACTAGTGGGGCGCTCGTATAATACCGAAGCACCGCAAAATTTAAGCCCGCCGAAGAGAGGGGAAGCGTGAGGACTAAATATCCGCGGAATTTAGCCCACACGAATGCCGTCCCCCTACACCAGCAACAACGATTACAACAGCAACAACAACGACTACAGCAACATCATCAACACGGCCAGCCAACATGAGAGACCGTATCAACACTCCCTGGTGACACAGTCACCATAGCAACGCAACATGTAGCCATACGACTCAGCAACACGAAGAGCACCAGCTGTAAGAGATGTGACTCATACCAGTCAGTCAGCGCGGAGCTGTGGTCGTGAACGCACGGCTATTAGTGAGGAGCTCTTGACACAGTCAACCGTGAGCCCGCGTGACGGCGACGCACGTGTGCCCAACAGTAGAGCCACGGCGGAGTAGCGCTGGCGTCGCCTCACCACCGCGCGTCAACGCGGAACTTCAGCTGTGAACGCACAGCTACTAGAGAAGGGCCCTTAACTTGTACACTTTTCGCAATACAAGGCTTGGCCGTTCAGGGGAAGAGTGCCGCCACACCTAAATCCACCGCAAGCCCGCGCAACGGCGACGCCTGCCTCACAGAAACAGAGCGCCGACGTTGCATAGTTGCATAGCGCCGACGTCGCACGGAAGTAGAGCGCCGACACAGTAGCGCCGACATCGCATAGTAGCAGAGCGCCGACGTCGCTGGGAATCTACCTTGGGCATCGCCGAATTGTAAAACGCTTACGATACTTCTAGAGACGAACTGGTAGTGGCTTTCAGTTTCGTCCCTGTGAAGTCTATAAAAAAAATCTTTCCAAACCGGTCTGGTATAACTCTAGGCTTATCAACCTAAACAATAAAAAAACCAAGGCGTATAAGCGATATCGCCAGTCGAGTAATAGCATAGACCTTTTTGAAACTTACAGTTGGTTACAGAAAGAGTTTGATGCCCTGAATAAATTTTTATATCAGAACTACATTATAAAAATTGAGAGTGAAATAAAGTCTAATAGCAAACAGTTGTGGAGGTTTGTGAATTGCAAGAAGAAAACCACAGGGATTCCTGACATGGTGCATTATTTGGGTGAATCTTCGTCGAACATCCAGATGATTTGTAACATGTTTGCCAAGTTTTTCCGTTCTGTGTATGCACCTCCTTCTGAAACCGGAACAATCAATGGTTCCTATAACAGCACACTTGTCCTTAAATGATTGCAGCTCTCAGAAGATGAAGTCCTAGATGGCGTTTTAGCCTTGCCAAACGACCTTATTCCTGGTGAAGATGGCTTCCCCCTTTCCTTGTTAAAGAACTATGCCCCACCGTTAGCATTACCATTATCTATAATATTTAACAAATCCCTAAATGTAGGTGAATACTTACCGATTTGGAAAAGATCCCTCAACACACCTATACATAAGTCTGGGAGCAAGTCCGACCTCAAAAAATATCGTCCAATCTGCAAAATTCCAAGCATACCTAAACTCTTCGAGAAGCTAGTTCATGATAAGATTAGTTTCCAAATTACCGAGCCCATATCGCCTTATCAGCATGGATTCTTAAAAGGTAGATCAACTTCTACAAACTTTGCGTTATTTTAAAATTTTGTTCTAAAATAATTGTCCTGCTCGGGATCTCAGATTCAGTGACATATTCCGTTTACCATTTCACAAGACCAACCTTATGTGTAATGAGCCACTTACGCGTTGTCTGTGGCAGACTAACCCAATTTGTAAAAATTTAGACGTTTTCTCAAATTCTCGTAATAGCTTTAAGTCTAAACTAATTCTGGAGCTGAATTTCTTAAATTGTAAATAATATTTTTTATTCATATGCATACTCACATATTGTATTTTGTACACGTGCTTTATTGCTCGTTATATCTATTTTGTAGTTTATTTTTGATTTTATTGTTTTCCTTTTCTTTTTTATTTAATTTTAGTAATCTATCTGAGTTGTACTCTAATTGGTGAATTGAATTGAATAAATAAATAAAGGGTATGTCAAAACAGAGATTTTACAATTCTCGACAATAAACACTTTAAAGGAAAATTAGTTGAAGCAAAACAAATTTTAGGGGCTGTTAAAGCCAGTACCCCAAAGATAACACAAACCCTTTTCCTATCGCAACGTCTTCCTAAAACCTGCCTAAAAGAACTCTTAAAGGGGGGTTTATAGGGTAAATTTCAGATTTTAAAAACAAGAAGAGACCCAACAAAAAGGCTCTTAAAAATGATAAAAACGGAGGAATAAAATATGCAAAAAAAAAACAAAAACAAATGAACATACGTATGTGAATATATATAGCTTACTAACTAAAACTTGGAATAAATATATCCGGTTTCCTGCGCTTATCTGGGCAGCGCTGCAAAACCTTATGCACACTTTAACAGCCTCTGCCTGAAAAGTACCAAAATGGACTGCAAAAAATTAACGTATTGGGAGCAAAACAAAAAAATTACCTATAAAATCACTTGTTTAGAGTATGTCAATCAATATTTATTAAAATATTTCACTGCTTACAAAATTTAAATGAAAACTAGATTTGTGCGTAGAAATACGGTCAGCAAATAAGCTGGTTAAGTGTGCGCATCAGTTCGGACGATCAAATTGTTAGAAAGCGGTCACAACTTTTATTACACACATACTGTTTTATTAAATTTTTTTTTCATACCTTTTTTCAAACTAAAAACTTATAAAATTCTCACTCGAATTTACCGCGGACGTTTTAAACAAACGGAAACCGCACTTTCGGTAGTTGTCCTTGACGAACGTTTTGGCGAGTCCGCTACAAACGACCTACTTTTATATCTTTAGTTTGCTTATTTATCGGACATTGAAGCTACCCCCACATCCTTCTAAACCTTTTACTTGTAATAGTATTCCCTGTAATCTAGCTTTCCCTTTTTTCCTTTTCTTTCAGTGCATGATATCAGTTGTTAAAAACACGGGCACGGGCAATGCCAAAAAAAGCTTTTTATTCTCTCTGGTAGGCAACTGTCAAAACAATAATATAGACAACGGACAACAAACAAGCAGTTTTGGGTAAGCTAAAAGAACATCACAACTTAGAGGCAATTACATATTTACTATTAACTAAATTCTATGCTCATCTCCCTATTTAAGAAAAGATCGAACTGCCATTAAAACCATGTGCGATGTTCCTGCGACCAGCTAGTTAGTAGTGCGTAGTGTCAGCTGCTCCATGACAACACAGCCAATTCGCCGAACTGGTTGGGCGAGTATCAAAAAAACAAAAAATTATCCAAGGGCACGGCGCAGACTACATACTTACATATATTTCCTTCAATTCTCCTAGGGTCATTTTTCTCGACGCACTAAGCCTATTAGGAGGGAATCACCAAAAAAAGCTTCGGTGGTCCCCATGGAACAGCGCTCCCATAACACTGTGCTCCGGTGCTGCCTTATTCGGCTTGCAAGGACCATGTTCAATTTTATGATAACAATAGGTATTCATTGTAAGTTAAATGAATTCAATTTAAAATTTAATAAAATTTTAAATTATTAAATGGATGTATTCAATTGATCAAATAAGTAAGTAAGTTTAT
>NW_023460251.1:22169-39915 GCF_013731165.1 Rhagoletis pomonella
AGTTCCAGTCCTCTCTCTGCAATAAACACCTCCAGAGATATGCAGCATAGAAAAATCAATTTGCATGGGAGTTGCCACACCACCTTTTCCAATAACTCTCATTTTTCTCCATGAGTATGGTATTAGTTTCACATACATACATACATATGTATTTCCATACCAAGCTTGAGTGCTTTACCCCAAACATTTGAAGAGATATGCAATATGAAACTTTCAGTCATTATGGGAGGTGCTACGCCTCTTTTCCAAAAACGTCCATTTTTCTCCGTCAATATGAACATGATTTCACATAGTGTTGGCAAACTGTTGATCTGATTAACGATTAAAATGTTAATCGCGTTGGACGATTAAAATTATTTACTCGTAATCAACTGTACGATTAATGATAACTTTTTTTAATCGTTAATCGCTGGCTGTGATTACATCTAATTAATTTAAAACTATAATCGTTAATCCAATTAAAAATAAAATCTCATCCATTTGTCTAGTTTGTCGAGTTTGAAACCAAACACCAGTCATAGTAATTATTTTGTGTTTTACGCTTATAAAAAGCACATAATATAAAAAAATTATAATTATTGTTATTAGTAATACATAAACTGGGAACTTTTACAAACCTAGTTTGTAAAACGTTTGTTGGTATATATCTTATTGGAAATGCACACCAAATTGCTTAGATTGATGAGGAAGCCCGACTTACACAGGGAAATTCCTGTTCAAAGGGAAATTCCAGCATAACTTAATTAATCACCAAACCTACTTGATCAAATTAAGAGTTAATGATTAAAAATTAATTTTTTAATCGCGGTAACGATTAACTGTTTAGTCAGATTAAAATTAATAATGATTAACTGTAATCAGATTGAAGTTAATCGAATTAACTAACTGGTTAAAACATCAATCGATTAATGCTATCACTGATTTCACATACATATCACCAGGGGACGGATTTTTAGGACCTAAAAACATATAAAAAAGGGAAAATAAAATAACGAAATAGGCTGGAAAAGGCAAAATAAAATAGCGAAAAAGGCAGGAAAAGGTACTAGGTATTGCAAAAAAGGCAAAACAAAATAGCGAAAAAGGCAGGAAAAGGCACTAGGTATTGCAAAATAAGGCACTAAAAAAATACAGAAAATACGAAGAACAATCATTTATTTTAGAAATGTTTATATTACAAGTAAAAAGAGAAAAACTAGTCGCATTATATGCAAAATTTGTACTTTAATCTTTGCCTATTTTAGCCTTTCGAGTTTCTAACTCATAAAACCTTAATCTGTATAGTTGTAGTAACATTGAACCACAAGATGCATTTTGAAGTTTTCTGGCAGCATTTTCATTCGATTTTCGCGAAGAAAAGCCTTGAATGTATTAAATGTGCGCTCGACGTAAGTTGATACAAGTGGAGCCCAATTTAAATATGAAACGTTTGAAACGTTCATATTATCAGGAATAAGGGGGTTTTCCTCGCCCTTTACAATTTTATCCACACCCCTTATTGTCTCCAAGCCTACGTTAGCTGAGAAAACGGCTTTGAATTTTTCCAACACCAATTTGGCAAGAGGTCCATGCGCTTCTACGTATAAGCCGCATGGGCATGTGTATATTTTTTAATCTTAAAAAAAAAAATTGTAAATGCTATAATAACTTTTTTAAAAATAGAAAATGCAAAAAAAGGCAAATATCTTAAAAAAGGCAAAAAAATGCTACATCAAATGTGTATATATGGAATCAGGGAAAGCTAAATCGTGGACATTCTTAATCGAATATACTCTCTTTAGCAGAAAAAAAGGCAATTTCCATAAAATCCGTTCCCTGCATATCACTATACCAAGTTTCCATTCCCTCCCACAAATACTTCCAGAGATATGTATGTAATATGAAAACTCCAATTTGTATGGGAGGGGCCTTGAGTTATCGGACTTACTTTCAGTCTAAGACCATCCTTCCGAAATCCGTAGTAAGTGTACTAAATTTCACTCTGATCGGAAAACCGGTTAAGGAAGTAGCCTATTTTTCAATCCAGGTCATAAACCGTCTATGAACAAAATTTAATTTTCAAACAGGTGGCAATTCTTAAAAAAGTAGCCTATTTTCAAGTCTAGGTCATAAGCTGTCTGTGTGCAAACTTTCATGCAAATCAGTTCAGTCATTTACGCGTATTAATTCAATTAAACTTTCCTAATACGTGATAACTCTTAAAATAGTAGCCTATTTTCCAACATAGGTCATAAGCTATCTGTGCGAAATGTCATGCAAATCTGTTCAGTTGTTTCCGCATATTGATTTAATTAAAACTTTTTTAACAGGTGGCAACTTTTCCAAAAAATTACCTTATTTTCCACTGTAGGCCATAAGCTATCTGCTTGCAAAATTTCATGCAAATCCGTTCAGACTTTTCCGCGTATTAATTTAATTAAATGTGTTTAGCAGGTGGTAACTCTTAAAACAAAGTAGCTTATTTTTCAACCTAGCTCATAAGCTATCTGTGTGAAAACTTCCATGCAAATCGGTTCACTCATTTCCGCGTATTAATTAAATTAAACATTTCGAGCAGGCGGCAACTCTTAAAAAAGTAGCTTACTTTCTAGCCCAGGTCATAAGCTATCTGTGTGCAAAATTTCATGCAAATCCGTTTAGTCATTTCCGCGTATTAATTTAATTAAACTTTTTTAACATGCGGCAACTCTTCCAAAAAATTAGCCTATTTTCCACTGTAGGTCATAAGCTATCTGCTTGCAAAATTTCATGCAAATCTATTCAGTCGCTTCCGCGTATTAATTTAATGAAACTTTTTAACAGGTGGCAACTTTTAAGAAAAGTAGCCTAGTTTCCAATCTAGGTCATAAGCTATCTGTGTGCAAATTTTCATGCAAATCCATTCAGTCGTTCCCGCATATTAAATAAATAAAACTTTGTTAACAGGTGGCAACTCTTAAAAGATAGCATTTTAACCAATCTGGCCCATAACCTATCTGCGTACCAAATTCCATGCAAATCCGTTTAGTCGTTTCCGCGTGATGATTTTCCAAACATCCAAACATACAAACTTTCACATTTATAATATTAGTAAGATAATAATAATAATAATACTAACATAAAATAGCAGGTGTGGTAGCTGGCGAGGCCTAGTCTTCAGTCTACTTTTGTGTGCGGCGGGCGGAAAGACCTACGAAGACATTACTTCGTATGTGTGGCAGACGGAAAGCTCTGGTTTCCGCTCCGCGCTATGAACAAGCTGTTGATCATGGTCGGAAAGAACGAGTTTCCGATCCATGTTCCCGAAGTCATTACTTTGAATGTGTGGCAGGGGGAAAGCTCTAGTTTCCGCTCCGCACTGTGGACAAGCTGTTCAGCATGGTCGGAAAGAACGAGTTTCCGATCCATGTTCCCGAAGTCATTACTTTGAATGTGAGGCAGGCGGAAAGCTCTAGTTTCCGCTCCGCGCTGTGGACAAGCTGTTGATCATGGTCGGAAAGGCCGTGTTTCCGATCCATGCTCGTATTGTCTTACGCGGTCGCGAAAGTATACGAAGCCGATTACAATTGTACTAAGCAGTCATAGATATTGTGTAAGTTATCGTTCCCGGTTAAAGATATTAATTTATTTAGTTACAAAAAAGCGATTCACGTTTACGTTTACCTCATAAACTGAACAGAAATACAGTTCACCAGCTGAACGATAAGGTGCAATGTAAGGGTTTACATGTTATTTATTCAAAATCTCAAGTAAGGTTTTCTTAATGGTAAAATCGAGTCGGAGGTGTCAAAATAGTCGTAATGCTTATTACAGTCCTGGCATAGGCAACGAAAAGCATCATGCATTTCAAAATTTGTTCTACAAATAGTTAACTTAATGGGCTTGTAATGTCTAGAAGGCCTAGAAGGAATACAAAACGTGATCTGGTTCAGTAGAAAGGGACTATTGACCATCCCGTTCAAGATCTTAATCATGAACAAAACCCCGAGCATCTCTCTGCGGCTGTGCAGCGTTGGCAAATTTATGAGCTTCAAGCGGCTTTTGTACGGTGGGAGATTTAATGTCGAATACCAAGGCCTATTATTTAATACGAATAATAAGAATTGTTTCTGTACCGACTCGAGTCTGTCAGAGTGCGTTTGATATCTAGGGCTCCATACAACGGACCCGTATTCTAAGATCGGACTAGGAAGGTGAAGAGAGCTTTAGTGACATAAGGATCTCTGAATTGTTTAGCCCAACGTTTGATGAAAGCCAAGACGCCCTTGGCTCTATTAACACAAGAGTTTACGTGAGACTTGAATTCAAGCTTAGAGTCCATGGTTACGCCTAGATCGATGAAATTAGTTACCTGATCAACACTATGTTCACAAATGCGGTAGCTATATGATTGAAAGGGTTTTCTAGAGAAACACATACATTTACACTTTTTCATGTTAAGTGACATAGAATTTACTTCGCACCATTTAAACACATTACTAAGGTTCACCTGTACTTGTTCCCTGTCTCCTGGAGCACCAATGAACTTAAATAACTTAACGTCGTCTGCGTACATTAAGCAATTCGAATACTTCAAAATATTTGGAAGATCGTTGATGAATAAAATAAACAGAAGGGGCCGAGGTGGCTACCTTGAGGTACATCTGACGTCACATGAATTACACGAGATGAACATTTTTTAAAGATAACCCTCTGTTTCCTGCCAATGAAATAAGAAGAAAGCCAGCGCAGCATGATTGGAGGGAAACGAATTTTATCAAGTTTGTATATTAGAGTTGAATGAGATACTTTATCAAAAGCCTTGCTGAAATCAATGTAAATGATGTCAGTTTGATAATTATTTTTGAAACTATTGTTCACATTTCTAGTGAATTCAAGAAGGTTTGATACAGTTGATTTACCTTTACAAAAGCCGTGTTGTGATACATCGATAACGGGAGTTATGGAATAAGATAGTTCTTCCGAAACGATTTCTTCAAATAATTTAGGAATGGCATACAGCTTAGCGATTCCCCTATAATTCGCAATATTCGACCTGCTTCCATTTTTATAAAGCGGCAAGATATACGACTTCTTCCACAAAGAGGGGAAAACTCCTTGCTTTAGAGAAGCGTTGAAGATGTTTGTTAATGGCTTATATAGATAATCAGCACAACTTATTAGGACACAGGAGGGAATACCATCCGGGCCGCTTAGAAAAGAATTTTTTAAACCACTTAAATGAAGGAGAACATTGTCAGCGGAGATTGAAGGAATACGGATGTGGTCAAACTGTGGGAGTAGAAAAGGATAGCTAGAAGTTTTTTCATCTGGCTCGACAGAATAGTTCGATTCAAAATAATTTGCAAACATATCAGCGCAATCATATCATCATCACTAGAAATAACATCATCTAATTTCAGTGTTGAGGGAAACCCATTTATTTTACGTTTTGAGTTAACAAAATGATAAAATGACTTGGATTAGAAACGATGTTAATGCGAGTTTTATTAATGAAATTCCTGTAACATTTTCTGTTGAAGGCATTGTATTTATGACGAAGGATGGAGTACGCGGCGTAGTGAGAAGACAGGCCTGATTTTTTATAAAGTTTAAATGATTTAGTTATCTGATATTTTAAATGCTTTAGCTCTGAGTTAAACCACAACGAGCTACGAGGTCCGGTATTTTCTTTAACAAGAGGAATTTGTTTACTGAATATATTATTCAAGATTTTACTAAAGTGTAAGGCACTGTTCTCAACATCCATCGTACTTAAGCTTGTCGGTGCCAAGGACAACTTAAGTGGTGGGTGATAAGGGTCTATAGGTATAACTAAAGGATCGCCGCGTATTACAGTGCATTTAGCAGTATCATCAATAAACGCTAAATCAAGACGTTTACCTAAGTTGATAACTGAATTAATCTGATATAGACCAAGATCAGAAATTTCGTAAAGAAATTGGTTAAGTACATCCCGAGAAGAATCTGGCACCAGAATTCCATCCACCGGATCCCAGGAAACACACGCTAGATTGAAATCACCCAACACAACAATCGAATCGGAGGGCTTGCCCATGGCAAATAAAGAGAGCAATAATGAAGAATGTTTTAATTAAACAGAAGGGTTAGAGTTTGGTGGAATATAAATTGCAACAAGAAAACCACTACTTGAGGGGCACGTATTCTAACACAAAGGAATTCAACATCATCTGAACCTGTGAATACAACTTTTTCAGAGGAAAAGTCGGTCTGAACAGCTATTAAAACACCCCCCGCCTTTTCTATCTAAGCGATCACTTCTAAATATTTCATACTTACTACACAATATTTCACTATTAAACACATTCGGTTTTAGCCAAGTTTCAGTAAAATCCTAAATTTCATAATTTAAATCAAAAGACTTTAAGTACAGCTCGGTTAGTTTTGTATATAGACCTCTAACATTTTGGTAATAAATATTGAAGAAAAAATTACTTATAAGTTTTTTGATCCTGAGGAGGGAATTTGAACAGTATTTTCATTCCGAGATCGAGGTTTAAACTCAAACTCTCGAACTAAAGTGCCATTGGGCCAGAATGAACCATCTACAATGTTTTGAAAATGGTCGGCGGAAATATCAATTTTGAAAGGAGATATGCTTCTTTCGTATGAAAAATTAAATTTTCTAATAGCTATGTGCCGGGGGTTAAGCTTTGATGGTATATAAGACTTAACATCTTCTACTGAAGTTTCACTAGAAAAGCCCGAAACAAACACAGATTTATTCGCAGGAACTACGATTAATTCTTTCGGTAACGGAGAAGGTCCACTTTGAGATGTAGGTTCAGACACAGCTGTCGTTTTTACTGCAGCCCTTGTAGTGACACCTGAGGAAGATGCTTGATATAACTCAACACACGGAGAATTAAAACTTAATAATTCCTTATTTAAGCTGGGAGTAGGCAAAGAATCAATTGGCGGAGAGTCAATGTCTAAAGCAATGGGATTAGGAACAATACTATCTCCTCCATGCTTCCGCTTTTTTGAAGCTTGTTTAAGCTTGGGTGATGGAGAGGATGAAGACTCAATGCACTTAAAGTCTTTAAATGCATCTTCATATCGCTTAAACTTTTCGTTTAAAAGCTTTAACTCCTTACCCAACTCCTGGAAGCCACTTCTGGTGCTCCTAAACATTTTACAAAGCTCAACTTCGGTTGATCTGCACTTGGGGCAAGACCAACGAACACCTTTGTTATCGGTTATGATATCGGCCACCCTACCATTGAGACCAGCACATTTTACGTGAGCTAAGTCATCACACCACCAACACGCAACGCAACGCTCTAAGTCGTTTTTAATGTTACATTTTTCAAAACAGCAGGAAGAATACATTGCAGCGCGAAGTAGTAACAATTTGTATGTACAAGAAAAACTCACAGTGTACACTTTTAGTACGATAGTAGCAAAGATGAGCGTTTGAGGGACACAGAAGTCTGGGTATTGTAAGTTCAATGGTTCGAAACCGTGCTGAACTTAACAGTTTTAAAGCCACTGAGCCAAAAAGCTTAAAAGCATAAAAGCAAGCCAAAATCAGCTGTTTGCAGGAAAATTATTTAATCGATGATAAGCAAAATGTATGATAAATCGCGGAAGATGGAAAAATGCACTCTCACGCAGAACAACAATAATGCACCAAAAGAGGCAAATATGCACAAGGAACGACAAGAATATTAATTTCTAATCCACGCACTCTATGTCTAAAACACAACAATTTATTGGAGTTTGGCTTCAAATAGGTTTTTCCAGTATAAATTACACAAATTAGAACTGCTTAGTACTTAGATAAACAAAGTAACTTTAGAAATTCTTTCAAACGAAAGTTTAAGCGACCGCACAGTACGAACGTTGCCACGTTTATTCAAATAATGTAAAATAATAAATGAAATCTCTATTCGCGATTACTGAAACGCAGCTAGCAACTGTAAACGTGAAAAAGCAATGTTGCCACATTTTCTCATTAAACCATGTTAGAATCGTGGAAATTTTTGAAGATCACAGGTTTGCTTTTAGTGTTTAGAATCCTAATGCAGCAATGGAGTTGCATTTAGGTGACGAATTTTGTATGGATAAATGTACTTTTAGAGAATCATTTAGAGCTAAATGCGATAAATGTGCTTTACTCGTAAGCAATAACAGCCCAGACGACCCCTATAGATCCCCATGATGCAATAATACAAGGTGGTATCAGTAGTTACAGCTCGATTTGACACTGCCTTAGCTCAGTAGAATAACAAGAAAACTTTCAAATTTTCTTCTAAACAAAATTTGCTTTTTTATAGAATATTCGCAATGAAATGAAATACCATAAGATATAATACCTTTTTGAGAAAACAAAATGTGTATACTGACAAAAAATAAAAAATAATCAATTATATTATTAGGCAAAGAATTGTTAAAGGAGTAACAATCTTTAACCTAACGCAGTCAATATGGCGCAATTAGAGCGAAAAGTTGCCAACCGATAACACCTTGTATTATGCATCATGACAGATCCCAATATACATTAGGGCTATTCGCGATTCGGTGCATAAGAGCTGACAAATTTATGCAATTGCAGAAATATGCCATGGATTGTGAGCGACCTTTATTAAACCGTCATGGTAAACCTTTTTTAATCAGCTGATAGAAATATCAACCACAGTTGCAATGCATAGCATTTTTATGCTATGGATTTTCGGTATTGCAAATTTGTCAAGCCATGACAAATGCAAATGCGTGTATTTTGCTTGTGCCATTTGCACCGGATGGCGAATAGCCCTAGAGAACGTAAATTTATAGAGAAGGTCCAAGAACTGTGAATGCCACATTTTTCGAGCCAACTGAACAAGCGAAGCGCATTTTAAGAGCGACAAATATTTGGAATTCTTAACAGCGAAAGCAAGATACAAAGCAGAAAAGAAGAATATTAACAGAGCTAAATCTCACGAGAGCGTTCGGACTATTAATTAAATATGAATATTGATGATTTTGTGATATTTTGGAAAGTGTTAGATCTTTTGTGAAAATAATTGTTTTAGTAAGAAAATTAAATTTTTTCATTGATTTGTACAAGTAACATGCAATTAAATCGAAAATATTATATAACATTTTCGGATTTTTGTGATATTCTATTAATGATTGCAAATAGAAAACGCCCACAAGTGTGTGTTTTGTGAAAACATTTTTTGATAAAAAAAAATCCTCTTTTCCGGTGATTTCTACAAACACTGTGAAAATAAATCGAAAATGTTATGTAGCACTTTTTCGATTTTTGTAATATTTTGTTAGATATTCAATTATAAAACTTTATTGGTGTTAGATTTTTTTATAAATAGATTTTAGGGGAAAAAAATAATATCTTTTCGGTGATTTGTACAAATAACGTTAAAATAAAAAGAAAATATTATATAACATTTTTCAATTTTTGTGATATTTCCAAGTAAAAAACTGTATTGGTATTAGATTTTTTGAAAAAAAAGCCAAAGCCTGTGAAAAAATCTTTTGTGCTAAACTAAGCCGAAACTATTTAAGCAAATTTTCCTATTGTTCGATATTAATGGAAATAACTAAGTTTATAAATATATTATATTTTATGTAGAATATACTTTATATTTTGACTTCAGCGCCAATTCAGAATCAATTTATTAGAAATCTATGATATATTATGTTTCAACCACATACGCCAAATTCGAACCAAATCGGACCATAAATACGGTTTTTCGAAATATCTCGACCTTGGCACCACCTAGGAAGACCATTTTATGTAAACATGATTCTACTCACATAGCCAGTATATATTTTAAAAAGCATATAAATCGGCCCGTAAATACGTTAGATATAAAACTTTTATTTTTTTGTCGTGGTGGACCTTCCGCTGGAAACACCCATATCTAATTTATTAATAACTAAACCTAAATTTATAAAGCACATATTTGTAAACAAACAAATGAAAATGTAAGTATGTATGCATTTATAAATGTACATATGTACATACATATATTCGATTGATCTGCTTTCGTCTTCCCCTCGCCGATTCCATCCACACAAATTATTCAATATCTGCGAATCAGCACCAGATTGGCACGTGCGCGAAACCATTAACCCCACGGTTACGAAATATTTAGATTTGCGCATAACTTTGCATTTAATAAAGCAATACCTGTACATTTTGTATGGAGAATGACAATAATTAATTTAAGATTCCGCATGTAACCATGTTCTCGACGAAACATGTAACTTTTATGAAGTTTAAACATAAAAAGTTTTGTAAAATAGTGTGTTATTAACAGTTGGAACCAAAAAACTATGCCCGCTAAAATGGGTTAAAGGCAAAATAGAATTGACATTTTTACACGCATCCATGCATACATACATATACACATGTACAGTGGAGTAGCACTAACTTGGACATCGCATTGACTGTACTTTGATGTGTTTTTATTATACGCACGTATTATTTGCAAATAACAATTTGCAAAATGGTAAAATTTGCCGTATAAATGATGAGTTAATTTTTTATTTGCAAATAATTAAATCACGCAAATAAGTATTGATTAGTGGTACTATTTGCAGATAAGCGCAAGACGCCGCCGTTCTTAGGTTTATTTTCGTCCTCGATGGTCATATTATTGCCTTTTTATAATCAGGCAATATTAAAAAAGAATTTTTCACCATCGAATAAACAGTGAGTTAGGCATTTGCAAATTCTTTTTATTGGCAAATAGCTTACGTATAAACGTAGTATATGATACTGAAGATCTGGTTACGGATGTAAAAAATTTAAAATAATCTGTTTATATATATAAATATATTTATAAACGCTTTGACGTATAGAAATGTTTAAAATTTAAAAATAAATGAAATAATTTTTTTGCATTTATACAAATGGTGTTCAAGGCATATTGACCCACCCGTACAAAAATCGTGGCGCGTCATGGACAAAAATTTTAAAATTTCGGACCGAAAATTGGGAAAACGAGCTAAGTTGCCACGTTACATTTATGAACTTTCGATAAAACCACATATGTTTGTGATTTTAGAAGTTTTGATTTTATTAAAAAAAAATTTATGCATTTTTCTGCAGAAAACGTACACTTTTATTTGATGTTTATTAAAATCACACCTTAAATACTAGTTAATGGTTGAAATATTGGAAGAGAACAGAGAAATTGAGTGTTTGGTAAAAAATTGCCAAAAATTACCAAAATTCGAGATAACTTATTTTACTGGATATAGAGAAATAATTGCCACTTTCCACTTGACTGGCAGAGATTTCTTCAATTTTACATTTTAAAATTTTTGTGTCGGATTGATATGAATTGATATTTTATGAATGAATAATTATCTTGACCTTGAGAAATACGCGAATGCGTCTATGAATGAAATATGTACTTATTTTTGTATTTGAGTATGCGTGTAATTATGTGCATATGTATGTATGCTGCCGTGAGTTGTATATAATGTACATTTGTATGTATGTGCGTAGCATTTTGGCAGTAATATGCACATATGTACATACATATATATGTATGCATGTAAAAACGTTATAAATTAATGGAGTACATATGTACATACATATGCATGGGGAAATGTATTTTCATTTAACTCCAAAACTATTGGGGAATATTCGTAGACCAAATAAAGTCGACTCTAAGTTCAAGTTTCTCAGTCCCAAATAAGAAGAAAGTTAGTTGCATCCCTTTTTCACAGATGCCTAATCCACTGAAAGTGGTGCGAAAAAGCTGTAACTAACTTTAGTGTCGACTTTTTTTTAACTATGAATATGCCCCATTATTTACATTTAATTCGAGTATAGCAGTGAAAAATGATAATGCACAGTTTTCCTCAATATAAATAACTTTTTGACAAAAACAACTTTGAAGTTAACACGTGCAGTGCAATCAATGCATTTGTACGTTTTTTGTCAATGTATCCATATTTGAAGTGGATTTGTGAGAAAACTAACGCAGCTAGAAAACTGCAGTTTGTTGCATTGAAAATAGCGTACCTATTAACTACCATTAGAATCGTTAAAAACATAAAAAACAATTTTCTTCGCTTTTAATGCTGACATCAAATCACCAAACAGTGCGCATTTGCGTTTTTTGGTCAATGTGTCCATCTTTAAAGTGAATTAGGGGAAAAACTAAGGCAGCTAGAAAACTGCGGTTTGTTGCGTTGAAAATAGCGTAGCATCCACGATATGAATCGGTAAAAAAGTAAAAGTCGATTTTTTCAACCCAAATGCCGACGGCACATCTCCAACGAATTTGCCAATTGCATACTAAATATTTGCATAACTTTCACACTTTAGATTCACAAAATTGTATCTCTCACATACATATGCATGTACACAATATGTAGATATTACATATTTCGACCTATGCATTTATTTTAAATAATTAACCAATTTAAAGAACAATAAAAGCATTGTAAAAACGTAAAAAGCCGTGAGCATTTCGCTGTCTAACAAGAAAAACATGCATTGCTTTGATGAGACAATTTCTGTTAAATTTATTTTGCCTCTGGCTGGGCTCTGTTAAAATTCGATTGTCTCTGGCTGGCCGCTCTTGAAATGCGCTTCGCCAGTTTTGTTGGTATTTGACAGTTTCCATGCTGATTCGTTCTTGGACCTTCTCTATAAATTTACGTTCTCTGGTGTAGGTATTCTGCACTTAGGCATAAGTGCAGAATACGGCCCGTTAAGCTAGAACAAAACGAAAAAGTGGGCGTGATCCGCCTTTTTTTCCTCATATTAATGGTATACAATTTTTTTTTTGTGTAAACATATATTTTAGATGCTATGGAGGGGCGAAAGGGGAAATTTTCGAAAATTTAAAATGGCAATATTTCGAAAAATTCTCGACCGAATTAAAAAAATTGGTATCGTTAGAAAGGTAAATAAAATTCCTTTTTTCTAATATACACATTTGTATAATTTATGTGCATAAATTTTAAGAAAACTCATTTAATTGAAAAATATTTTAGTTTTCTAGGAAAAACCAGTGCTACTAAAAGTGCAAAGACTGCGGGACGACTGCGGCAGAAAGAAGTTCTGCGCAAAAATACTTCCGCCGTTTTCTTTGGTAATACAGAAAGGAGAATTCTACTGACTGAGGGTTATAATTCCTAAGTGCGGCCGAAGGCCGCCTACGCAAAAAAGTGTTCTCTGCAAAAGGTGGTCAGCCCCCCTTCTTTGGCAACACAGAAAGGAGAATTCTAGTGCCTGATGGTTATTATCCTTAAGTGCGGCCGAAGGCCGCCTACGCAGGGAGGTGTTCTCTGCAAAAGGTGTTCAGCCCTCCTTCTTTGGCAACACAGAAAGGAGAATTCTACTGCCTGAGGGTTATAATTCCGATAGCGTTATACATAGCGTTGTGTGAAGTTATCTACACCTTTGTTTAGTAAAAAATGTTTTTTTTTTCAAAAAATATATATTTTATTTATTTATTTATTTATTCAATCAAATGCAAAAAAAATCCTTACTGACTAAAGCAAAGGAGCATAAATACTACCTAAAGTAATTTAGCAGGACACGACGTACTGTTTCAAATGAGAGCGATGGATCATATTCCGAAAGCTCATTTAACTCGGAGAGGGTTCTAAAGAGAGGCGAGAATTTCACATAGTTGGATTTCGGAAATCCCAAATAAGATAATGAAGCACGCCGCAAGTTATGAGACGGAACATTTAAAGATAACTTCTCCAAAAGCGTATAGCAATCTACAGAGCCTCCCACTATTTTAGCCACAAAAGAGGCAGCGAGGAATGAGCGCCTACTATTTAACGAGTTTAAGCCAAGGAGTTGACAACGAGATGCATGCGGGGTACAGGCTCCGAAAACTTTTTGGATCCTTTCAATCCTGTTTGAGTAGACGGACTATCAGTCGCCAAATGAAGGACGCGTACATACAGAAGCTTAAGGGTATAGGGATCCCTAAACGACCGACTATTATGCTGAACAAAAGCGAGCAGAGCATAAGCTTTGGAAATAACGTAATGAATATGGGTTGAGAAGGTTAGGTTTGAGTCAAAGTATACTCCCAAATCTTTAACCTCAACGACAGATCTAAGATCATAACCGCCAATATTATAATTGGTTTGAACAGGAAGAAGCTTTTTGGTGTAAGTAGAATATGACTTTTCTCAAAATTTGACCACATAAAGTATATTAATATGTATATTAGAAAAAGGGGATTTTATTTACCTTTCCAACGATACCATTTTTTTAAAATTCGGTCATTAATTTTTTGAAGCATAGACATTTTAAATTTTCGAAAACTACCCGTTCACCCCTCCATATCACCGAAAATATAAGTTTCCACCAAAAAAATTTATACCAGTAAAATCAGGAAAGAGGGGCGGAGTACATCCACTTTCTCGTTGTGTTCTACCTTAACGGGCCGTATTCTGCACTTGTTCCTGCACTTATACCAATATATTTTGTGACATGATTATCACGAAATCAATGTTTTCCTGTGGAGACAGGGCATAATGAACCATGTTGTTGTTGTTGTTGTAGCGGCTACAACAACCCCGCCCGGATCAGCTGATCTCAGTCGTTGTTGTCGACTTCCATTAACGGCAGCCCCAAGAAGCGTGCATACTCTATGGGGTCGGTCCACAGGGACGACGCCGTTAGGGTTGTGGGTTTTCCGGGCATGCGAAGAGATGTTTCGAGTCGTGACGGGTCTCTCCGCATGCCGGACATTCATTCGGCACATCCGCATTTAGCCTACTCAGGTAGGAGTTTAGCCTGCTGCAGTAGCCAGAGCGAGCGGCTGTTGTTTCGGCGATCTAACCCCGTTTAGGTCCGCGAAGTATCTCATAATGGACCATCCTCCTCTAGTCCTCTAGACCTCTAGTCGTATGTTAACTTTTCTATACCTAACTTGGGGCAAGGCACATAAATACAGGTAGAAGCCAAAATGACGTTGCTCTCAGGAGAACCACTTCAACTTGTTTTTTTTTTATTTCCTATATTTCGTTACGCTTTGAATGTCATATCGTTGTTTTTTTTTTGAATGTTCGGTAATAACAAATTTTAATTAACATTTAAATTTTTGTAGTATAGTGCGGTTTATACTTAGTGTATGTGTTAAACATGCAATACCTGAAGCGTTATTTTATATGCGGTGTTAAATATAAAGCAGATACCACTATTTTTTTATCGTGTCTCAATGTCCTTCGCGTAACGAGCGTTGCGAAAGCAGCTGTGGGGCAGAGCTGCAGCGAAATGCCTTGCTGTGCGTTAAACATTTTAAAGGAGCAGTTTCACAAATACACCGGGAGGTACAGGAAAGGCACCAAGTGCTGTTCCTATGACCCTTATGCCGAAAAGTCCCTGCAACAACACTGCAACTCATAAATCAAAAACAGAAAACAACATACAAGTTAACAAATTTTAACTAAAGAAAATAAATAAATAAAACTAGACTTCAAATTTACTTAAAAAGGTCAACCAGTGAAATGTGTTTTTTTATTTTTCTTTACACACGCTCATTTTTATTTTTACTCTCCCGAAAACTTTGACTTTTGTAGGTTTGACGTCAAATTGGCGTCTACCTGTTTTTATTGTACCATGACTTGGGGTCTTTCTTTAGTTTATCTTGTCTTAAAATGTTTTCCAATCTTTTTCATACCCCTTCGACTGCTTTATGTAGGCAGGTGTTGTCAAATGTTCGCAATAAGAGCATTGGAGCTACGAATTTTGTGCGACACACTAGATTTGTCAACAAGTGTAAGTTTGTTTTGGATTTTCAAAACATTTTTCAGTAGATATTTTTTAAATTCCTCAAATATAACCTTCGAATCTTAGCATACGAATCTACATACATCCGATATTGTTTCTTTCGAGAAAGTAAATTAAGTTCAAGTGCATGCATATATATAGGTTACAAAAGTTTATGTAATCCAAAAAGGCAAGATTTCAGTGAAAATAACTACGAAAATGAAAAAACGAAAAAAAAAAGAATTGGTTTAGCGGCGGTATAGGTGGGCTTTAGTATTAAGCCGCACCTTTTGTTTTAAGAAAACTAGGCGGAATTAACAAACTTGGTCAGGACGTTAAGGAAAGTATCGTCTAAAACATGTATAACTAAAAAATATAAACAATATAATTGTTTATAAGAAATTTGTTGTTAAAATTTCGGGTTGGCTTTCCATATTTCAGCGAAAGTATGGGAAATTTCGTTATGAAACATGGTATGGATGTTGGGGGAGGCTTTCTCTACATGAATATATTACTCTCACAAAGTAGTTGCTAATAGTATTTAAGCAATTTGTTGCTAAATAATCTTCACTACAACCCCCAATTTTTTTTTACAAAATACCACTTTTCACTTATATTTTGTGTGATACACTAAATTTTCAGTGTTCACGTGCGTATTTTATATGATGCAATAATTATTGCATCATGCGTATTCTATACGGAACACCAAAAGAATATTGGCCTTTGAGCTAGAGAAAAAAAAGTGGGCGTGGCCCGCCCTCTTTTCCGGATTTTAACGGCATATTTTTTTAGGTGCAAATTGACGGACGGCGATAGGGGGGTCTAAACGTGGAATTTTCAAGATTTTCAAAAGCTTATATTTCGAAAACTATTGAACCGATTTTCTAAACATGGCCACAATTGGGAAGGTGATTGAAGGGCCTTTCATTCGATATATATATCTATGTATATAATGTATACACGTTGCGAGAAAAGGTAAAAAACGAAATTATGGCAAGTTTTTTTATAAAAATGTATGTTTTTCTTTAAAAAATACGCAGTTAACTATATTAGCAGTTATGCTTATCAGAAAGAGCACAAAAATACCGATAATTTCATATATGACTTGTAGCAAAAAATTATTGTGGACATGATATTTGACTAAATATATATCAAAATATAGTTTTATATGAAAAAGGAAGAGCGCCGCAGGTGAAAATTCGGAATAAAAAATCGCGCGATAGAAAATCTTACTCTCTTTAGCTTTTACAAAAATTTAATTAAAATTAAAAATATAATAAAGAAATATATACAAACTATATTTTTTAATCACCTTATTTGTTATAAGATTGAGTTGTAGAATTAAATGGATAATTCATCAAGCTACGCTATCCACAGTATTTTTGCGTAGAATTCCTTTCTGCGTAGGCGGCCTTCGGCCGCGCTTAGGGATTACAACACTCACTACGTAGAATTCTTCTTTCTGTGTTGCTAAATAAAAGGGGCTGAACACCTTTTGAAGCGAACACCTTTCTGCGTAGGCGGCCTTCGGCCGCGCTTAGGGATTATAACCCTCACTACGTAGAATTCTTCTTTTTCTGTTGCCAAATAAAAGGGGCTGCACTTCTTTTGCAAAGAACATATCTTCGGTTCCTAAGAAGAGTAGCACCTTTCACTATTCGCGTGGAAGACTAGCACATTTCACTATTAGCGTGGAAGACTAGCACACTTCATTATTCGCGTCGAAAAGTAGCACATTTCAAATTTTTGCGTGGAATAGTAGCACATTTCATTATTTGCGTGGAAGACTAGCACATTTCAGAGTTTTGCGTGGAAAAGTAGCACATTTCGCTATTTGCGTGGAAGAGTAGCACATTTCAGATTTTCGCGTGGAGTAGTAGCTCATTTTACTATTTGCGTGGAAGAGTAGCACATTTAGGGTTTAAACTAAATCATAAAAGCATAATTTATATGGGAAATTTAAGTGCTTGTTTTATATTTATTTATTTCTATAATTCTATTATAAAATTCATGAAATTCAGACAGTATATAGCGCTT
>NW_023460252.1:0-39915 GCF_013731165.1 Rhagoletis pomonella
AATGGGCGTAGCCACGCCCACTTATGGTTACATGTGTATATCTTGGTTACCGCTGCACAAATTTCTTCCAAACTTGGCACAGTTGTTGGTCCTGGTACAGCATACCAAATGGCCGAAACTTTTTATAATCGGACAATAACCACGCCCACATTCGATATAACGGTAATTTCGAGAAATACAAAATCTTCGATAAATCAGTAAATATCAAAGCTAATTTATTCAAAATTGATGGTTGCAACAATTCTGTACCAAGAAATACGTTTATGATAAAATTTTGGAAAATGGGCGTGGCACCGCCCACTTGTGATTACATATATGTATCTCGCTAACCGTTCTAGCAATTTGTACCAAACTCGGTATGGTTATTGTGCTTGCCACATAAAAGCAAACCGTTGAAAATTGTTGAAATCGGTCTTAAATTACGGCCGCTTTTCAAATAACAATAAATTTCAGAAATGCTTGAAATTTCAATATGTCGAAATTTAAGGACGCTAATTTACTTAAAATGTATACACCCCGGCTTATCATGTAGCGGTAGCTTTCGGCAAGGTGGAAAACATATCTTAATACTTGCGCCGGGTATTTAATGTTCGGCTCCGCCCGAACTTAGACTTTCTTACTTGTTTTTATTTTCTCTATTGGTACAACAATCGACGTTTTCCAGAAGTTTGGAAAATCACCTTTCTCTAAGCTTTCATTCACAATATGAGCATAACAGTATCCAGTATAAGTTATCGAGTCTTTAATGACTCTTTCAGATATGAGCTTTTTTCCACCAAATTTGTTTTTGAATTTACTTACTATATTCAGAATGTCGATTGTAGATATTATTTGGAATTTAAAAGTAGAGGCGATAATTCCCGTGATTACGAAGTCCCCAATTCCAGCACTAATATTTATATATTTATTTACAGAACATGTGCCAAACCAATCGGTGAATGTTTTAGCGATTACTTCAGGGACCTTGAAATTCATTTTGAAAATTAAATATTTTTAACTTAGTTTTATAAATCTCTCTTTAAATGGTGCATCGCTTCTCTGATTTTTTTCTTTCTTCACATTTTCACCGTCAATTAAGGCTGCCAATCAATTGCTAGGCGCACTCCTTGAATGTCAAGTCACGCTCGAATGCATTGTGGAGGTTTATCCGAAGCCGCTCAATGGCTGGTATCGCAATGAAGGTAGGCAATGTATCTGCACTTAAATGCTATTCGCATGTTTGTAACATAAAAGAGCAGCAGTAACAGTAGAAATAAATTCGACATCCTAATTGACGTAATTGCCTATCATTTCTCATGCAACTCGATGCTTTCGTTTTTCTTCTCTATTTTTATGACTTTTACCTTTACCGACAACGTGAATTAATGTGGATGGCCCCAGATAGGTAACTTAAAGCTGCACAGTAGCAACTAGTAGAACACATCGGGAGCCATGATTAACTTGTACACGTGGCATCTCAACCAGAGAATACGTCATCTGATAAAGGCCGACTTTGGAGCCTATACTTGTTCCAGAGCCAGTACGACTAAAAGGTATGTGTTTACGAGTTTGTACTAGTATGTTTAAATTTTTGTTCGTATAATATCCAGAAGGGAGCTTTGGTTGTTTGCCGCTGGCATAGATTCATGGTAGGAATTTTGAGTTAAGATGAATTGGGTCGATATGCATTGCAATTGCCTTGGCGTCACTTTTTTCCTATGCATATGTGTTAGGGCGGGTCGATTTATTTTTCATAAAATCGCATATGCGGATCATTCTTAGCAACTTCGCTTAAGAAATTATGGGTCTAAAACCAATTTCGAGCCAGCGATTTTTAAGGGAAAGTTTCACATCAGATAAAAAAAAATTGTTTTGTAAAAACTCAAACAAATATTTAGCTGATTTATGAGTGTACAGAAAGCAGTTTATTTTTCCTGCTTGCTTTCCAAGCGTAGTATTTTTTTTCGACTAACATCAGTCACAGCCATAACACTTTCACGATTTTTTTTCGTTAAGCGCCGAGTTAAAATCAGTTAAAATGTTGTCATCATCCAAATCTATCATAGGAAAATAATTGGAGTAGTCAAAATTAATTTTACCTTTCTTGTACTCCCTAAGTTCTTCTGTATCGCAAAGGTTGTCACGGTAGTACATAATTTTCTTTATTGCATGGTCGCGTACTGATTTATTATCATCGTGAAGCATTGATAGCAAGACATTTGTTGCATGAGCAAAGTATGAGTTATTGTGGACTACTGAGTTGTAAACTTGGCGCTCCTTGGAGGGAAGAAATTGGGTGAGGCGGATAAATTTGAAGATAAGCGGACTGCCGTATATAACAGAATGGTAGTATTTAATGTTAAAGTACATCGGAACATAAACTCTTATTACGTATTCTGCTAGAGTTTTTAAGTTACAAGGTGGTGAACTTGTTGCAATGTACAATCGTAACATTCTACCGGCCTTGGTTAGCCAACGGGAGTGCGCCACAGGTCCAGGTTTTATGTTAGCTAAGTCAACTGTAATAGAACCATCCGATATTGCAGAAGCCATTTGAAGCAAATACTTTACATCAGTCGATAATAGTGATGTGCCGAGTCGGCTATTTTTGGTACTGTAGCATTAAGAAAGGAATCGAGTCAGATCTCGAGACAGATACTCGAATCGAGTATTCGAAACGTTTTAAATTCGACTGCTGTACATGTACCCAACAAAAATGCTGACTTTTTAATTAACATGATATTATTATTAACTCCAAGATAGTATATCCGATTTATGTAGATCCAAACCTAGAAATGTAATTCTTACATACTTACGAATAATAATTAAAATAAAATAAATACAAACTTGAATAACAGTTGTTTTATTAATCATAGTAGAAGTCTGTCATTAACAAAAAAAATATCCAAAGTAAAAAATGAGTTTAAAATAAAATTATAGTTTAAAAAACTAAAACCTCGCTATTATAATTTCCATTCGTACTGTCATCAGGTATGTAACCTGAGAATAGAAATCGCTGCATCTTTTTGATGCATCAATATTACATAGTTACATCCCGAGCTAATAAAAGAGAGGTAAAAATAAATCTTCAGTACTTTAAAAGTTCAACTAGTACTTTAGTTATAATGAAAATATTACTTGAGATCTAGATTCATGAACAATAAAATTATTTCTTTGGAATTTAAAACTCCTTTCATCTTTGGCAATTAATACCTATAACGATATTAGATTCAAATAAATACAAACGAAAGTATGTACTTTGTTTGATAACTTTATAATGAAATTTAAAATAACAGTTCAGTTTGGTTTTTTGTACGCGTTCTTATTTTTGCGATGACTATTCAAAAATAATATTTGATCAACCTTTTTCGGTTCTAATCTATTTCTATAGTTGTTGCATATTTAGCAACCCTGCTGTCGAAAAAACTCGTTCGGAAGGAACAGAAGTCGCTGAAATGCACAAATACTTTTGAGACATTTTGTACAAACCTTTGGAAATTATTTTTCTACTCTCCCAAAATTCGCACGGATCCATATTTCGTTGTAGGTAAGGAAGTTGAACGCATTGTTTCACCTTGACGATAGCGGAGGAGGTGGGAGTAGCCAAATTCGACTGCTGTTGCACTTTTTTATCCAAATAGTTCCACAACAAATCATCAGCTGGTGCTGAAGATGTTGGTTTGCATTCGATCAAAACTGGGCATCGGAACTAAAGTGCTGCAGCTGCGGGGTTGAATATAATGATGGAAACTCACTATGGGTGAATGATTCATGTTCATGGCATGTTAGGTCCTCAATGACCCTACTTTGAACACTCTCAGCATTTATTTACTTTCCAAAACCAGCCCTTTTGAAACTTGGATCAAGAAATGATGCTTTAGCTGCAGTTTTGTTAGTTTCATAAGCGCCTAAATGCCTTTCGATGGTTACTATAAGTTTATTGAAGTGAAACTTCTTTAGCGGCGATTGGTTGGTTGGGAGTAAATTGGCAAATTCAGCGGAAATTGCACACGGATCTGGTTGGGACGGAAATGATGCAACGGAAGTGATGCAACGGAAATGGTGCAACGGAAATGATTGGAGCTGAAACAAGTACTTCTTGTGTATATGCAGCGGAAATGATGCAACAGAAATGATGCAACGGAAATGGTGCAACGGAAATGGTTGGGGCTGAAACAAGTGCTTCTTATGTATAAAAATATGGTATAAATTTAACAAAAGGTTAAAGAATAACACTTAGAAAAAGACCAATACAAGAATGAAAGTAAAGGTACATAAATGAAGAATAGGATAAAGGCAAAGGTAAAAATAACAACAAAAACAAAGATGCGTAAAGATAAAGGCTAAAATGAAGACCAAGGTAAATCTAATCACTTTACTTATGTATATATATAAGAACAAATGTGAAGGGGAATATGTAGCTGAAAAAAATGATGACCATAAAAGTAAGTACAAAGAGGAGGGTGAGGATACCGATAAAAGCAAAGATGAAGATAGAGGAAGAAAGATTAAAATAGAGGTAATTAAAGAGGAAAGGATATAGAGAGAGACACAGAGACTCAATCTGGGAACTATTTTTGGATTTTAGAGATTTTCGGGATTCTCGAGATCTATCGATCAAATAATCGATATTTTTTATCGGTTTTGTTATCGATATTTATCGATTTGTTATCGATATTAACCGATTTTGTTATCGATATTCATCGATTTTGTTATCGATAATTATCGATTTTTTATCGATATTTATCGACTATGGTAGCGATACTTGTCGATTTTGTTATCGATATTTATCGATTTTATTATCGATTTTGTTATCGATATTTACCGACTTTGTTAGCTATATTTATCGATTTTGTTATCGATATTTATCCGATTTTTTTATCGATATTTATCGATTTTAATATCGATATTTATCCAATTTTGTTATCGATATTTATCGATTTTTCATCGATATTTATCGATTTTGTCATCGATATTTATCGATTTTTTATCGATATTTATCGATTTTGTTATCGATATTTATCGAATTTGTTATAGATATTTATCGATTTTGTTATCGATATAAATCGTTTTTTTTATCGATATTTATCGATTTTTTTTATCGATATTTATCGATTTTGTTATAGATATTTATCGGTTTTTTATCGATATTTTTATCGATTTTCTAATTGGTTTAGCTACCAATGGTATTATCGATGTTGCTATTGAAATTTTTATCGAATTTGTCATCGATTTTGGTATCGGTATTTTGATGGACGTTATAATCGATTTTGTTATCGATAGAGTATAATGATAAAACTGAAGATAATGGAAATACAGAATAACACGAATGTTATTAAAACGAACAGTGGTAGAGGTAGGGATTACATTGATGAAAAAAAGCGAAAAAATATAACCCTAAGCAAAAGCAGATGTGTGTATGTATATATAGATAAGTAACGTAAGTTTCACTTCTACAGTGCACTTACTTTTTTTGTAAAGATGTCGCCATATTAGTGGGCATTGAATAGCTCTTAAGGGTTGATTGAACACCTCGGATAAGCGGGATAACACACGACAATATAGGATACTGTTGACCATATAAAATAGTCGTAAGTTGCTCCACTGGTCTAAAAATAGTCACGCCGCGTCATGTAACACATTCCATTCTTCACTGGTCAAGTTATCAGGAGATGAAGGCAAGGAAGATAACGCAGCTAATAGTGGTATCTTGACTCTGTCCAAACTATCAAACATGATGAAAGTAGAGTTCCAGCGTGTTTGAACATCTTGATGTAGTTTCAATTCTTCTAAATTCATCTGCTCTTGAATTTCTTGAAGCTTGTAGGACGCAACATTACTTCTTTAAAATAAGTAACGATTTCACGACATTTCCTCGTTAAAAGAGATTGCTGCTCATTATCTTTCATGCAATCAGAGACTGTTAAATTTAAAGTATGTGCCACACAAGAATGATGACGTTTCTGCAAAATTTCGACAACTGCTTTTTTCATATTACTGGCATTATCCAAGAATAATAGAATACAAGATTTCGCCGATCAGAGAGGATTTTTGAGAATAACATTTCTGTGACGTCACACTGGTGCAATTGCGAGAGAGAAATGCCAAAACGTGAGCAAGAATGGAAGAAGAAGAAGAAATGTTGCAAGGAAAACGTAAACAAGTTGCACCAGTGTGACGTCATGCAAACAACGATTCTGTCAAATTCGTTAAGAGAGGAATAGCGGTCCGAGATCGGCGCAACCTTTGTATTCTCTCAATCCTGGGCATTATCTATAGTAATGCATACAACTTTATCAAAAATTTTCCATTCCTCTTCAAGTACTTGGCGCAGTAAACTCGCTATGTGGTCTGATGTATGTGACTCTGTCATTTCTTTGGTGGCCAATACCCGAGATTCTGCCTGACCTTGATAAAGGAAATGGATTGTCAAAGTCAAATAATTTTTATTACTGTCCGATGTCCATAAATCAGTTGTGCCTGCTACAAAATCCGCCCGCTGCAACATTTTAATTAGTGCTGCTTTTGAAATATCATATTGTTTTGGTAGTAATTTTTCTGCTAGCATTTTTCCTGAAGGTAGACTATAGTTGGGGTTTAGCTGGTAAGTATATTTTGCTTGCTTGAATTCTCCTGTACATCCTCGTTTAATAAAATTTTCATCTGTAACGGGTTTCTACGACTTTAAACACCTTCACCTTGAGCTTGGTCCCCATTTTCATTATCCACCCTTGCTTCTAGCGACTCTAAATCCGAATTATTGTCTTGGGTTTGATCCTGTCTACGCGTTTTTTCTATAGATGTTAAATATATTAGAAAATGCACTTTTCTCAAATGCTTCAACAAATTTGTTGTATTTCCAAAATCAGCAAAGTTTTTTTTCATTCTTTGCACTCCACTTTCTTATTTTCAAATTTATTATAAAAATTCCAAATATCAGATGAACGTTTTGGAGCCATGATTGCGTCAACACAATTGCAAATAAAGTTAGCTAAAAATTGGAAATTGATAATATAACATAGGCAAAGTATATATTATGAAATTAGAAATGCAGTCATCTTATTCGTCAATAGTGTTAGTGATTGAACTTTTACAGGTATAAGTATCTATTAATCGGAAACTGTCGATATGATACAAAGTATTTGCGCAAATAATAATTAGTAAAAATAAGAATTTTTCGAAACGCTCTTTGATTCATATTTGCACCAATTAGTATTTGCGCACATACTTGTGTGGTGTATTTGGCGCATAAGGCCTTACCTCCATAGGCAAACGCTGATGTCTTGATGTACACTGTAAAATATTTTTATTTTTATAAAAACGCATATCCGCAATTTAAATTTCAAAAATACCTGTTTCGGTATTTGGATACTTTAAGTGCTCGAGACCCGTACTCGATTCTGTGTATCCGAATACTATAATTTCCTTACTCGAGTACGTGAGTACTTCTAAAGTACTCGAGTCAGTACTCGAGTCGACTCGACTCGGCAGATCACTTATCGCGCTTCCAATTATGTGATGAAGAAGGTGGCATGTTTTCTAGTGGTATGGTTTTAAAATCAACTACACCTTGAAAAATTTTTAAAACTTTCGTTTAATAAAAAAATTTCTAAGAAAATATTCCGAAAAAATGATTTTCATACTATTTTCTCACAACATCCAATTTGTTTGGCTATTAAACCGCTGGCAGTTCTTGGTCCGCTCGTTTTGGAATTATCGAGAAATTCGAATAGGTGTCGAAAAGGCAATTCATTAAAATGTAGAAGACATATAAACCAATTCAACGGCCTTCCCTAATCGATCTCAAAACGCCTTACTATGCCATTCAAATCGCCAGTCAATATCCTTGAAGATAGCTGTTGCTAAACATGAAGCTGCTCTGGCAGACATGCCAAATCTGTCACACATCATCGCGAAATTCAACGCCGAGTACCTTTTGGGGTAAGCTCGTGGTTTCAGTGAAGTTATTACCTCAGATGGTGATATTGACTGACTTGGTTCATATGTAGAATCATGACTCCGGTCAGTGTGCATAAAAAATGTCAAACTTTCCGGAATTTTCCCACAAACACATAGGCTTGCTTTTAAATTACATTTACATTTCCCGATGAAAAACAAATCATCAATCGAGTCCACAAAACTTCGTAACTTAATTTTAATTTTTATTTCTTTTTTGTACTTTTAAATAAACTGGTTAAGTCTTAGTATGACGCTTTTTTCATTCATAAGATCTATGCAAATTCCATTCCATAAATATTATTATTATTTTTTTTTTTACACGCCAGCAGTGAAATTCTTGTCAGCATACATTTTTCCTTGTTCTTTCGCGCGGTTCAAAAAAAAAATAAAAATAACACTTTAATCACGCTAGCTTGGTAAGTTAAGGCCACTAAAATCTTGTGGTGTTCCAAAAACGTTTAACATCTGGAGAAGGCATATGACATATGGTGGATCTAGATAAAGTAGATGATGCTATATCCATTTCTGAAGTTGATGATATATACGAATAATTATTTTCCATTTTATCAAATTATAAATTTTAATTGCAAAATCGAAAAGACAACAAAAAAGGCGCACGTTCTTATTGTTTTCGCTCGCGTAATTGATCTTAAACGGCATTAATCGCGAGTTACAACAAATCTTTAGGCAATTGTTTTTCGTTTGCATATATTGTAATATTTAAGTGAATCAAACCATGGTACAATAATTACAGGTTTTGTCTTCCCAGAGAGATTTTCCGATCAGCCTTATTTGAAAAGGGATATTTCTGTACTTGTCCACGTTTTTTTTTTTTTTTTTTTTTTTTGAACAAACCGTCTTGCAGAGAACTTATTTAATGGCAAAAGCCGCAAAATAAACATTTTCTTAGTAAACAAGTCAAAAATTTGTATTCCTCACTTTATTTCAAACATTTTTTTACTTCTTTTTTTTATAAAAATTATTAAAATTAAATTGTGCGAAAACCAAAAGCAAAGAAAGAAAGGAGCACGAATTTCGATGTGAAACAAAACTCTCTGGGAAGACAATACCTATAATAATAATACCATGAATCAAGCAAAGTTCTGAGGTATTTAAAAATTATTGACGTTGATGTCTTTCAAAAATCTAACTCAAAAGTCCAAAACTTTCAATTAAAAAAAAAAAACTAGACTTATAATTTTTTTGTCAAATGGAGCATACATGGAACTGCACGATAAGTTCAACTGCTAACCAGTTTTTCTCGGCGCGTAACGGATAAAAATCGTGATACCGTTTTATAGGATGTGGGCGCTGTTATTGACCAATTTTAAAAATTTTCAGCCGTTCGGTAAGTCATACGAAGGCCAACAACCCCCTCCCGAAATTGGTTTTAGACCTATAGTCTCTTAAGCAAACTGATAAATCAATGGGGATTTTGTGAATTGCGAACTCTGGTGCGGCTAAGTGAACCAATAAGGAGGTAGGTGAGCTGATTTCCATCGAACGGACAGTCAGCCTGACTGGCTAGTATAGTTAGTATAGTTTTTGGTGTTTTTGTTATTTTTTTGTTGTTGTTTTTCATAGATAAAGCACTCCGAGCGGCTGACGCGATTGTTGTATGTCGTTCATCGGTCCCATCTATTCAACGCTTTCGCCATTGCTCTAAAGTAGCAGAGGGTGCATCAGTAGATGCGGCAGGATTGGATTGAGATACACCTATCGTAAAGGATGTGTAAACGTGTTGGTGACAAGCGACAATTGCAGGTCCATATGCATACATAAATATGTATATGTATTAACATAGTGTGCAGTATGCCACAATTTCGTGAAATGATTCTTTTTCGAAAAGCGCTCGGCAATATATTGATACCCATATCCGCTGTCAGCCGGCAGCCAGAAGGCTCATCTTCCGACATGAACTAAAGGAATTGCTTTCACATTTAATGTTTCTAATGCTGAAGGGACCTTCATTTCACTCGTCGATTTGTCAGAATACGACAAACAAACAAACGAGCAAACAAAATCAGAAAGACAATCGCACATTTTTTGATACACATATGTACCTACTTACTTTTTGCAAACCTCTGCAGCGGAAACCACCAACATATGTATGTAAAATGTTTGTATGCGCAAATACATTTGAACGTTGGTCTAGAACACCCTTTCTCTTTACCGTAAATTGGTTTCACTTATGTCCTTGTCCATTTAGATGCAATGAAATTTCATTTAAACGAATAAATGTGCGTCGATTCGATTTTAGTGCCATTTTCCTATTCACAATGCGGGTGAGGGTGTTCCAAATTGAATTCAAAGCCAAGTTTGAAAGCGGAAAGCTCATTTATCTTTTAGTCTTTTGCAAGCAGACTGCTGCTACTGTCCTGTTTCCTTTGCAAAGATCATAGAATATCTCTGAGTATGTTGAAAAAATGAATGTTGAAAAAATTCAATACGCCTTTGGAGCTATTAGTTATTTTGGTCAATGCAACTAGCAAATGCCAGTCCTATAAAAACTTTCACTGCAATTGCAGGATTAATTGTATTATGACAGACAAAATATTCCATTTTGTGCATCCGCCAATTTGCAACGTCAGTTTTGTATTTAAGACTATTCCATTAAGAAGTTTAGTTTAGGAATCCGATATACGCATGGTGTATAAGCTTTAAAGAGGTATGTTTTATGCAGCGCCGGCCGCAGGCTTTCTGTCTGGGAGGGGGTTATGTAAAGTCATTCTAAAAAACCAAGACTATAATTTTTTTATTTAGAGTATTCAGCATATTGTATCTAATTGTGGATATATTTGAGCACAACTCAAAGAAAAGTCACATGATGCGTTATTTACTAAATTTTTCTGCTTTCAATAATGCAATTAATCGAGATACTGGTAAAAATTCTTTTAATACTGAGGCAACATTGACATCCAGATTAAGATGAATATTGATAAAAGCTAGCCCATTGTGTGCTCGTTCTCTGTCCACGCCTGCACATTGGAGTAGATCTTATTTTTGAAACTGGGAAATTTGCAGGTGCTACCTCCTGAAAAAGTAATTTCCTGAAAAGGTGTCGAAGTTGATAACGACATTATCACTTTGCGTCAGTGCTGCCTTTGGCTAGCCACCTTATTAGCGGCCTTTGCACCAGCACTACTATGTAAAAACATATCATGCTGCAAATCAAGATTATTTCTGTTCACAACATCATTCATAAATAAATGTAAAATAAGTTTGTTCCTTTAACATATTTATGAGGATTTAGTATTTTTAAATGTACGAGTAAGGAGATGATAGCGCACAGAACCACGATACATGGTTCATATTTAACACGTTTGTGGCACGGTTTAATTTGTCAATATTGAGTCAATATTAAAGAAGAAACATTTTCTTCTCATATGCAACCATTTCAGGGGCTTGCACCTCAAAAAACTGAAAAAGTAAAATTTGTATGGAATTCTTGTACAAAAATTGATCTTTCATCTTAAGCTTCAAAGCTCAACATACCTATTTCAATCATGCAGATAAGTACTACAGCAGTACCCTAACTTAATATTTCAATTAAAATCTATTTGTTAAAAAGGCGTTCATTCCGAAAACTTATCAATTCTGAATGGTGTATGGATTTTCGCTATCTGACAATGAATTGCCATGATTCCAGAAAATTACAAAAATAATAATAATTTATAAAATTACTAGCACCAGCAGTTGGCACTTCGAAAATACAAATAAGCTAAAATACTCGCTAGTGCAATTTTTTTAGTTTTGGAAGTTTAAAAAAATAAGCAACAAGCATTAAAAATCTAACAAAATACATTTTTAGCACAAAAACGTTTAACCCTTAATTAGGCGAATAAAGAAAATCATACAATTAGTCGTATACGGTCCCCAATGACCCCAATAAAAGTGTCGAAAAGGAGTTCTCAAAATAAAAATAAAAAAACGAAGTGCGTATTAACAAAAATATTAAAGTACTCTATTATCGTTAAATTAAAAAAATAAAAACATAATTTCGACTTAAAACTTAAAAAAAAAAATAAAAACTTACCGCCGCCAAAAAAATTTACATAAGTGGTCGCTTGGGTTCAGGGCGTAAAAGAGCAGCGCCAAATGTGTCCACGCCGATGTTGTGGCCGTGACTTATTTACGTACCCCGCGGGAAGTTAAGAAGCTGGACAGAGCGCGAGCACGCTCCAAGCACTCCAATACATTTTTTTTTTAACTTGAAATGGCTTTGACCCCATGCGCCTAATTAAGGGTTAATATGCAAATATAAGACTTCACATAAAACATACGTTTCTTATCAGTTGTAAACTTAAATCCTAAAGTGCACGCCAGAAATGTTGAAATTTCCTCAAATCTTTTACCTGTGAGGAAGATAAGAGAATTAGAATGCTATTTCGAAAGTACCTTCCCAATCATAAAATACCTGAAGAGCAGAAACACTGTTCAATAACTCTCCCCATAGATTATTTCTGACTTTGACCACCACTTGGGTTTTTCTTGTAAAATGACAAAAAAGAAAGAAGAAGCACCAGGTTTTGAAGAGATCACAAAAAGTTTTTACACTTCGTTATTCATTTTCCTGCCCATCGTTTACATCCACTTCTTGTAGCTATCAAAACCGATGAGCTATAAAAAAGGCGTACAATTTTACATGTAAACATCTGTATCCTGGGCTAGACCAAGAATGGTTCCAAACTAAAACACAGATGGTCTCGAAAAAATCCGGAGCTTGTACCGAGCTAGTCTCAAAATCATCCCAAAAAAGTACCGAACTAGCTCCGAACTGGTCACATCCGAACTAGATCCAAAATGTCCCCGAACTAGGTCCAAAATGATCCCGAAAACTTGCGGCACTTGTCCCGAAAAATTCTCTATCTAGTCCCTAAATTGTCCCGAAAAAAGTAAGCAACTATAACAATGAGCAGTGTAGCTGGAACAGCTTATTAGGCTTGTTCTCATTTGTACTTCTTCTACAATCATCTTAGTTTATCACCAGAAAATTCGAGTATGGTGCGACTTTGTAAATTTATGTCTTCCGAGGTTCAACTTTTACCACAATTTCTAGGTCTTTTTCTGAAAATGATTTAAAATGTGAAAAAGGAAAGAACATTTATGTCTAGTATCCCGATTACTCAGTGCAGGGACCTGCGGCTTAAAACTTAACACATCCGTCTATTAGGCTGACACTTACAATGTAAGTGTTCGCTAACTGCCGATTAGGTTGAATTGGCGAGCAGAAAAAAGTTATACAAATGACTCTTCAATCTTAAAAAGCACCTAGTCGTTGAATTACAAGCAGGAAAGTAATATATAATATGTCGGTTTCATAATGATTTAGCTGGAAGCTTTAAGCTCTTAGACTTCACTCTTCACTAGCCTGTTGTCGCACATGTCGATTAAAAGCTATGAAGATCCGTGTTCCATTTCAGAAGTACCACTGATCACTAAATTTTTTGAAGCCCGCTACGATCTCTTACTAAGACATACTTCGGTAATTAGTGTCTAGATGTACTGCATTTTCGGATTACATCTCATTTTCATTGTTTTTCTCAGGCAAAATCTCATTTACCTGATTCAATTTCGCGCTGGCGCAGTTTACATTTTTACTAAAAAGGTTTCTTTATTTTCCTCTACACAAAACTGCTGACTACAAATGGATGTTTTAAGCATTACTTAAGTCTCAAAAAAATAGATTAAAAATTTAAATTTTTACCATTCTTTCAGAACTGCTAATACCACCAAAGCCGACAACGACACCAACACCTTACGTACACATAACAATTGGTTGGACTATAACGACGATGGCAAGTGGGTAAGTAAATAGAAAACCAGCTGAAAAGCGAGCGTCAAGTCAAGCAGCACGAAGCATGCAAATACAAACAAAGTTAAACCTAAGATTGCAGACATGTATTTTTCGAAGTACATGTATAAAGCTATTTAAGTATGAAAATGTAGGAAGGTATATTTTAACAACAGCACAGGTATTTAAAAACAGCATCTTCCAGTCATGTTTAAGATGCCATACTTACTTAAGGCTCAGTTAGTATAGACTTGATTTACGTAACGAAATCTAATATATTTTTGTTCAGGGATTTTTGATGTTGCTTACAAGCGGCAAAGTGACAATCAGCTGAAAAGAAAAATAAAAACAAATTATTTTCGCCTCTGGCTAAGTTAACGTGTTGAGAAATCATTGCCGATTTCTTACGTGAGTTAAGCTAAGTCTAGACTAACTGAACCTTTAGATCGTGAAGTCTGCAATATGGCAACAAATCTTCTTACTGATGTAAAGTACAATGCAAATGCAACCAAATGACGGTGTATGCTCCATTCGCTAACGAAGTCATTGACGTAATTTCGTGGCTGAATGCTTCGTTGCATGGTCGTTCACTCAGATTGCTTTGGGGATGTTTTTCTAGTTTACGGTCCATTGAGTATTTAGTATGAGACCCCGTTATTAACCTCAACAAAATAGTACAAGTTGCTCTGTGGAGTGCAACAATCCCACAGTCACTGTGAGGTAGTATTTTCTGAATTTGTTGCTTCGTTGCTTCTTCATTGCACTTCAGCGCCCACATGGAGTTAATTTGCCAGCCAGCAGTCCGTTTCTATTTGCAATGCATTCGAAAGCAAAGTTCAAAAATTGGTTAGCTGTGTGACTATTTTGGATAAAGAAAAACTGTATTCAGAATTCTCTCATTTCCTAAATTTTCTTACAACCGGCTACAGAACTTTTAATATGGTCGAGGGAACTTTAAAACCTAAAAAAAAAGAAAAAGCGAGCTTAGAGGTTTATCTCCAATGCTTATGTGAGTAATTTGGACCAATGGTTTTACAAGGATGGTTTTAACTTTGAACATACGTATCTTACAGCACTTAGCGGAAGATTGGTTCTCCGCATTCAACTTATTTTAGTATTGATCATTTCGATGGTCTTCTGCAAAAATGACACAATTCAAAACCCTAAAAATAAAATCCCTTACTACTGCTAAATGGCTCATGTCCCTAATACTTGTTTAATTGATGCTAAAGTAATTTACATATTTACTTTCTCGTTTGCTTTCTCATAACAAGTGTCTTTTTACTTTCTTTACAGGTACATCTACCAAAGCATAACGCTAGCGATGGCATCGATGACTACGAAAAATCGCAGTAGCCGTCTTTGCCCTGGCTCGTAACCCCAACGCATGGGCGCGGATACATTTCAGCAACTGCAATCAGTTTAAGGAAAATACAATTCCTTAATTTTTAGGAAAAATAGACTACACACCCGTGAAAGGAATAAGTATGTCATTTTGCTCGCGGCGCTCAAACAGTGGCAACGGCCGACAGAGCAAAGGAGTGCTAGTCGAGAGATGCAAGGTTCGAGTCCCAGAGTAGGAATTTTATTTTTTAATATTTTTTAATTTTTTATTTATTTTTTTTAATTGTAATTTCTTAAATTATATGTAAAAACTAATTTATCTAATATTTTTTATGTTATTTGAGTATTTAGGTTTTTCCATATATGAAATTAATTTTACAATTTGTAATTTATATTTATATTTAAATTGAAATAATTGACTTACCTTACTCTAACCACCTCCAACCGGATTCGAACCTGCGATCTCAGAACCTAAAGCAGTAGTCTTCACGCGACGCCACAGCCGACATTTGCCAGGAAAGCAATTAACATTGTCGTAACAGCACTGACAAAATTCAAAATTAGTTAAGGAAATTATTAGTTATATTGATTAAATTATTACTTATACTGAGTAAATTTACTCCTTCAAATTAATGACGCCCTATTTTTAAATTAAGGACAAATTTCTGAAATTGAGTAAATTTTTCGTAATATTAAGGGAAAAACAGTAGCTCGAAAATGAGGATACTGTTTCTGGATTTAAGGAAATGCTTTTTTCTGAGTGCAGAATACGAAATGACTTTTGCTAATATTGGCCTTTGTCAGGCAGGAGATTACAAACGACCATTCGTGTACGATTTTGGAAGAGGCCAAAAAATTCACGTTTATCGGCGCTATAAAAAATTACGTACGTATATGTTTAGTATTTTTTTTTTGGGGGGGCGAAATCAAAACCTCAAAAATATTTGTTTTAAAAAAAGCAATTTAAATGAAAAATTATTATTTTTTCTGTCAGTTTCCATATCAAATTCAAATAAGAAGAATAATTTTTCATTTAAAGTTAAGTTTCGTGAAACTGGCATGAAAAAGTTCAAAATTCAACTAAAACAACAATCAAATTTATACTTTCCAAACGAAGATACACGTAAGATTTTTTTGTTCCCCTCCACCATAATCCGTTGTCGAAACCCTGTTATTTTGTAATACTTAAACTTAATTTATTATGGAGTTATTTTAATATACACAAATATTTTTTTAATTATTAAATTTAAATCAAAAATTAATAATAAATAAATTTCTTAAAAAAGCAATTGGTACGAATGTGTATGGAATTTATTTATAATGGAACTTCTTTGAAAATATTGGTAAGTTAAAGTGTAAAGCATATGGCATACAGCTTAACCCTATGACTGGCGTTGCGGTCTGACAGACCATTTCGCAAATTTCAATAAAAATCTTCGGGTTCCTCAACATTTTTTTCGCAAACTGTCGCATGACTTTAATAAGTTCCATGAGGGGTTGCTATTCTAGTAAGTATAGAACGATATTGTTAGCTTTTGTGTTATATGTGCGCCCTTCCAGGTTGTGGTCTATCAGACCACGCTAGAGAATCTTGATACCATACTTGCAGAGACATATGATAATGGTTCTACATATTTAGTCAATTGACAAAGCATACCTTTTCAAAAACCGATACAAACGATAAGTGCAACCAATTTTAAACATTTAATTGCTTACAAGTAATTTTGCAATTCGTTCGAAATGCAAGCGATGTAGGACTACAAACAAGTAAAACTGCTCCAATAGATGACATTTGGATTATGTTAAATGCTAACTTACAGCGTGCCTATATTCCCTATGCGCAAAGCACAGTTGACGAGCATTTGCTTGCTTATCGTGGACGAACCAACTGCACAAATTACATTCTCTCTATGCCTGCTAAATATGGTTTGGTGGGCTTGTGACTCAAAGTCCCATTATGCGTTGAAGGGGAAAATTTTTAATGGTAAGCTTAGGGATGCGCTTGGAGAAGTAAACCAAGGTAAACGGGTTGTGATCGATGTGGTTTAAAAATATTTTTGTACTGGATTAGCTACATGTATATGCTGACAACTTCCCTGTAGTCAAATGTACTAGTTGTAAACAAGTCAGCCAACTATCTTTTTTCCATGCCATCAACTGGTATTTTTAACATGGGGATGTCCCACGAGATGGCAACTGTCAGATTTCGGTCGGAAATATAGCATACTAGTTCAAAATAGACAGAAAAATACTAGTCCAATTATGGACCAAAACCACTACTTTGGGAGTCAAAAAATAAAATGACTATATATAATAAAACACTTTTGATAAAGTACACTTTAATATATTACACGCTCTTGGGGTGTTTGAGAGAAAGATTTTGCGGAAGATTTACGGTCCTTTACGCAGACGATGGAACGATGAGCTGTATGAGCTTTACAACGATATGGACATAGTGCAGCGAATTAAAATACAGCGGCTCCGCTGGCTTGGTCATGTCGTTCGAATGGACACCGACGCTCCAGCTCTGAAAGTATTCAACTCGGAACCCGCTGGTGGTAGCAGAGGAAGAGGGAGGCCCCCACTGCGATGGAAAGATCAGGTGGAGAAGGACTTGGCTTCACTTGGCGTTTCCAATTGGCGTCAGTTTGCACAGAGGAGAAACGACTGGCGTGCTTTGCTGAACTCGGCCAAAATCGCTTAGGCGGTTACAGCGCCAAAAAAGAAGAAGAAGAATATATTACACATTTTCCATTAAGTGTTATTAAAAGTAAAATGTTTCAGGTACAATAAATACTATATTTTTATCTTTTTTAATAATATTGAATATGCAAAAGAAAACATTTTAGTTAAAAATAAAATAAATACTTAGTTTATTTTTGAGTAAACTGAAATAAAAATAAAGTTTTCATTAAAATAAATTAAATTCATTAACTTTGCAAATCTCAGTCAATTATTTTTTAAATTTTATAAAAGCAATAATTAATGTTTAAAATTTGAGATTTGGATAAGAATAATTAGTTTCCACTAATGATTAATAATAGAAACTAATCAAATAATTATAGTCGTGTAATTAAAACAAGTAAAAAATAATTGAAAATGATCAAAAATAACAAAATAAAGATGTGATTAAAATTAATGAATTAATTAACTTTTTTTAAGTAATTAATTATTACTCATTAAATGGTTATCCAAAGAAACATGCTTTAATTAATAATCATTAGGAATATTAATCTTTATTTAACAGGTCTGGTATAATTGAATACGTACCCGCTTTAATGGTTTACAATATACCCAAATAAAAGTTATAATATTTTGTGTACTTTATTCTATTAAACTGTCGAAGTCAAATAAAACTGGGCATGAATTAATCGTTTGTACTTGGTACAAGGCAATTTTCGAACTAGTTTGGTTTCACTCAGGAAATTCTAGTTGTAAACTAGTATTTTTGCTGACTTGTTTGGGGTTTCGCTGCAGGGCTTGTTTCTGTCGCTAGAATAAGCCAGTGAGCTAATGTCCAAAAACCTGGCTTTCGTTGGTACAATTCGTAAGAATAAAATATTTATTCCACCAGAATTGCTTGCGTCTTTTAATCGTCCAACGAAAACTATGTTATGCTCGTATGTGCTAAAGAGAAATAAATCCGTGATTTTAATTTCAACAGAACATTATGCTTGTGATGTTGATGGGGAGGCCAGGAAGCTTGTGCTAATATTAGAAAAGGCGGGAGTGGATACCATAGACCAAATGATACAATTTTACTCTTGCAAACGTCAAACAAATCGCTGGCCACTTTCCTTTTTTAAAACATTCTGAACGTTTCCGCGATCGCTTCATATTTGGTTAAACCACAAATGGAGTTACGGGCCGCCAAATCGAATATTTATATCACGATTCCAGCATATCAAAGATGCTATGAAAATTTTCAATGTTTTAGTATGCTTACCAGTATTTTTCTACCCCCAATTAGTGTTTTCATATAGACTTTCTCTTCCCATTTAGCCTCCATCTACCTCAGTATCATTCCCAAATAATTTGGCTGTATGCATATGCCTCCTCTGCCTCGAAATCCCGGGTTTGTCGTATTTGTTATAACGAAGATAAAAAGAACAGTTAAACAAGTTTCCATCGCATGAAAGGTAAATCTCCTGTTTGTGACTCACATTCAAGTAAAATGTTTTAAACATGTATTGCAGAGGAAGCACCTAGAGGACCCTCGAACTATGGATTTATAGGAATCTATTGATCTTTAGATTGACATATAATTCATTAAACTGATCATTAATTCACTTATGGGACAAACCTGGACTGTTATTTTTATATTTAAAAAATCTGTAACACTATTGGTGAATCCATTGGGTAGATTCAGAAGGCGTTGCTAAAAAAAATCACTGATCGTTATGCGTCTTCTGAACGGCATGGTTACTGTGACCATTCTTACCTATTTTCGCGGGACAGTACCGATTTTAAGAAAGTTGTCCCGCTGAATATTTTTTAAAAGTCAGTACGTATAAGTGTCACGATTTTTCATATTTGTACGGATTATGTCCCAATTTTCAGTGTTCTGTTTATTAATTTAAAAAGAGTCTCCCTGTACTCTGACCCAAAAACTATTTTTCTTACAAGCGTGGCAGCACATTTCTTATCACGAAGAACTTTGATTATAAAGGGGCCATAAACATAACCAGCATCCTTACTATCTATGATCTTTGGTTATGTTTTATTCTGTCAAACTGGTACTCTCCCTATATTGCAGTCTATTACTCTGGGCTGCATTTTTTTAAGGTTTTTATGATTATTTGTTAAGTTTTTTTTTAACTTGAATTTATTGAGATTATAAAAAATAATAATAATTTCCTCAAAAAATTCATGGATTTAAAAAATATAAGCTGTAGATACAGTAGCAACAATATAAATATGGAAGAGATAGTTTAGCATTCTTTGGCTATTACCCTTTCGATTATTTAATGTTTATTATTTTTTATGAAAGTGTAGCTCGTTGTTTAGCAAAGACCATGCAATTCAAAACTTCAAATGTTGTACACAAATTAGCGAAGTTCGACAAACTTTCATCAGAATGTTGAGTTTTTTAATTCGACTTCTTAGAAACATTCCGAGTGTGCAGTATTGTAGCCCATTAATCTCAAAGTGCAAATTTTAGGTACCGTTGATTTTTGGTACATTTTTTTGTGGAAGGTGTTGCTAATTTTCTCCATACCAAAAAATTGTCGAACATACATACTTTGTATGGAAGAAAACGCGCCTTTGTTAAAATTCAAAGTTTTGAAAATTTTGATTTACCTGGTTTTTTTAGATAGTACTCTATATTTTCATAAAAAATAATACAAAAGTTTTAAACAAAGAAAAGTAGCCAAAACCTGCCAAAATGTCCCTTTCCTATTTACATTCTCGCCACCGTATTAATTGTGTGTATACATTTTTGCGATAATTTTTTCGGGTTCGATGCATTACAAATGTCCGGACTTTCGTCCACAGAAATCTGGTCATCTGGTTGACTTTTTTTCTGAGTGTATTTGGCTAGAAGAGTTTGGAATACTGGCCAACCGACGAAATTTAAGTGTCCTCTGCCCAATCCACAAGAAAAGCCACCACGCTATTTGCTTCAACTACCGCGGGATTAGCCTTCTAAGCATAGGTTCTTAGGTCTTATCGAGCGTATTTTGTGAAAGACTGGAGCCTCGCGAAACGAATGCGATTGTGAAAAATGAAGCTGAGCAATATCATCAGCTACATCAGAATTGAGAAGGAACTCTATGCACCATACTAGACCGTATACCCCTAATGTTTACTTTGAGAACTTAGGGCCGTTTTCTCATCTAACCTTTAGATTACCGGCCACTTTATCGTCTCAATATACTAGTTTTCGTTTTCTCATCAGCGCATTAATTTCTCGAATCGATAAATTGTTGCTCACCCGATGCAACCTTTAAAATTTGTACCTAACTTTAAATTTTGGTTTGGTTTTGGGTCATGAGTTAGATATATTAGTTATTTCAACCAAGGTTTTGGTTTTTGCTAACAGTTGCTCTTGCTCTATATTTGCTTATGTTGCATTGCCAACCTTTGAAATTTTATGACAAATGTAGTGAAGTTTCACTCTCGGAAGTGTAGTGAAGTTTCACTCTACGGAATAACAAATTTATTTTTACCCGTAAGATAAGAAAACGAAAACACTTTAAAGTGAGGAACAATTTATCTGCCATGTTAGTAAAGGCAACTTTACTGCTTACATTAGAAAACGGCCCTTAATTTTATAAGTCTCACCAACCGCCCTTTAAATGCAAGTTAATACGAGCACATTATATGTACGTGTACAAACTCGCGGCGTCTCGTAATTGAAACCATACAAAATATTTAAGTTATTTTACTTTTAACAATGCCAGAGTAAAAGCAACATATTTTACTAAAAGATTCTTGTAATTCACAGCCAGCCTGCAGCGTTTGTGTACACACATACTTACGCACACCATGTGAATAAAAAGCTGCTGCTATGAGGGCTGCTACAGCATGTAGTGTGGTGCTGCTTAAACCCTTTCCTACCTATATTATTGTGTATATGTATATGTAAGTATTTATCATGGTGAAATGAACTGTATTCTATCGTTCTTGAGTATTTATGTCATAGTCAGTGTTGCCAAACATGGGCTTTTCCTGCCAAAACTGGTCGGTTTTTTTCCATTTGGTAGGTTGGTAGGCTAGATTAGATTTTGGTAGGTTCCGTGACAATAATATTAGCAACCTTGTTTACACGAATATTTCACCGGTGGAGTCCACCATTGTCCACCTGGCAGAGACTTCATTGTAAGACTTGAGGAATATCACCAAAACTAACCTATTGGTCTTTTAATATGGTAGTAAGACCAGTTGTCATATCTGCGGCACTGGCCTGGTGACCAAAAGCTACGCAAGTAAACACGGGGTCCACCTTTAGCAAGCTGCACCGACTGGTCGGCGTGGCCATTACAGGAGCTAGGGGCTCTTGGTCTCATTACAGGCATTCCTCCTTTGCCTATTCTGTTTGAAAAAGAGGCCCGCTGGAGAGCTCTATGACTGCCCAATATGATCAGTAAACAAATCTGGGATCTTCGGGGTCATTTGGAAGTTCTAAAGCCATTCATGGATAATCCCGAGCTATCCTTCTACAATCCCCACAAGGTTAGAATTCCTGAAAAGGACTGCTGTGAAATGATAATAACTACGATTGACGAAAGGTCCCAAGCATGGTATACCGACGGATCAAAGATGGACGACCAGAGTACTGGGGCAGGCGTATTTGGACCAAAATTCCAGAAAGTCTGCCAATTTACACATACCCAACTCTATTCCAGGTGAAAGTCTTTGCAATCGAAGCCTGTGTAGAAGGACAAATGGGGCCAAATGAAACATTACGTCGGATAGTCAAGCAGGTTAAAGGCCTTAGACGCTTTTAAAGTGGCAGCAGGCTTGTGGAAAGCTGTACAACTTTTTTGAACCACTTGAAAGCTTACAATAACTAAACACTGTGGTGGGTTCCGGGACATGCAGGGTTTTAAGGCAACCAAAGCTGACTGTCCCGCAAAGCGTGGACCCCACGTATCATAAATAGCAGACTGATACACTTTGGGGAACGATTGTCTTCTTCAACCAAAATTTTAAATATGGCGCCCTCCAAAGTGCCAAACTTCTTAAAGAGAATGAGGTTGGAGTGATTACAATTGGGGTTAAGGACAATAATAATAATTATAATATAATATATAATAGTATTACTAATAATAATAATAATAATAATAATATGTATGTGTAAAGGGAAAAACATTTGTATAAGTCTGTACAGTAAAATGAACACGTATAACTGTTAGTTAGTTTGTTTTTACTGTACTAGTTGTGTTATAGTTTTTCTAAGTGTTATGTTATCTACATTTTTAATAAACTTGTTTGGTAGGTTCTCGTTGATTTTGGTAGGAAGTTTTGATAGGAAAATAAAATTTCTCCGTGGCAACATTGGTTATAGCACAAATATTTCAGTAGTTCTTGAGTTGCAAGTCACACAGTGTTGCCAGAACTGTTTGGACCAACCGGCTAAATTGGCAAAAAAACGGCTAAACTGTTTCGACTTAATTTCATATGTTTTATTTAAATAAATCACAAGTAGAAAGACTAGTTCTTGGAGGTAAGTTGCAAATTCAAGCTGGAATTGCCAGAATTTGCAATTAGGAAACACTTATGATTGTGGCACATGGTTGGATTCTTGTCGACGATAATTTGAATAAACAAGTTCGTTAAATTTAAAAATTTACAAACTTCAGCAATTTTAAAATGAAATAAATAAAATAAAATAAAAATAACTTTTTAATATATAACGCTTTTATAAATGAACTAAAAAGTAGAAAATAATATTTCTCAGTCCCACAGAATTTTTTTTTTGATAACTTTTGATTTTGAAATTTTAGCAAAAGTCATTATAAACAATTAATGACATTGAAAAGTAAAACGTGGAGCGCATGCAGTACAGAGCATTCGATTTCATTGACAATAGTCAAACTACATAACATTCTACACCGAAAGTACAAATTTGCGATCGATTTTAAGCGGTCGTTATTCATATGCCCACATACATACATATGTTACTTTTCATATCAATTCAAGTGTATTACATGCGCCCCACGCTTTTAATTTTCAATGTCATTAATTGTTTATAATGACTTTTGCTAAAATTTCAAAATCAAAAGTTATCAAAACAAATTCTGTGGGACTGAGCAATATAATCTAGTCTAGATATCAACCTCGTTGTTGGTATCATATCAAAGACATACAATTAGAAAAACTCTAGAGATAGATGTCGCCTCGCCAGAAGAAGTTAAAAATATGCACTACATACGCTACAGCGGAAATGGACGACACCCCATTTCTTTAAATGAAATTAATTGCTGCTGTATGTATGTATGTAAATATGTATATATATATATGTATATGCATATACTAAATGTGAGCAAACAACATTTTGCTTGCATAGTCTTCTGTTCCCTTTCACTGCAATTTGAATTATTTTAATATCTATTGCAAAATTTTGTACAGACAAGACTAAAAAGTAGAAAATAAATAAAATAAAAAAATCTTTTTAAAATACAACTCTTTTATAAATGGACTAAAAAGTAGAAAATAATATTTTTCAGTCCCATATAATTTGTGTTGATAACTTTTGATTTTGAAATTTTAGTAATAGTTATTATAAACCATTTGTTATAAAGGCGTAAGGATGCGAGTTATCATGTATTTTAACAATGATTATTTATTAAATTATAGTATAGATATTAAATGCAAATTCACATTAATTAGAAATAGAACTGAACAGGTCAACCGCCGTGCGCTTGCACGTCCGAACTCTTTCGCTGTTAACACGCAACTTCCCTGTCTTTGACAGCTCGGCCTTTCCTGACATTTCGTCCGCTAGGACGTTTCCTCATCTGAAACGACTCTTGAATTATCTTCGTCATATTCGAGATCTGGAATCAAAAGGCACCATGGCTTCATATGGTCGCTGGAGAATATGTTGCAATAATGACGTTGCGTACGGGGTGCATCTGGTAAGTTTTCCACAACATATCGGTCATGGGCTAACTGTTTGGTGACGAGATAAGGTCCCCTGTATTTCGGGTCGAGCTTGTGAGTGTCACCCGATGCGCTTGGGATGTAATCAATAACTACAAGTTGACCTTCGTTGTATAGTGTTGGGCGCTGATGAGCTCGATCATACCTCAGCTTCCATTTTTGTCTCTCGGTGTCGATATTCTCTAAGGCTTTTCGTTGATTTTCCTGGTTGTCTATGTCTTCTGGCGTTGTTATTTCGTCGTTTATTGCTTGGACTAATCGATTCTCGCTAACGCATCGTAAATCGAAATTAAACACAAGTTCGTTGGGGCTGATCTTCGTGGTGCTGTTGTTTTGCGAATTCATGCACCACTGAATGTTAAAAAGATTTGTGTCCCATTCCTTGGCGTCGTTCGTTGAGCATCGGATAGCTGACAATATAGTACGGTTGACGCGTTCGGCTTGGCCGTTTGCTCGCGGTGTTCGCACCGCCGTTTTCACGTGCTGAATCCCGAAACGAGACATAAAGGTTTCGAATTCCTTTGACGTGAAGGCAGTCCCGCGGTCAGTAGTTATTCGTAAAGGCTGACCGAAAATTGACATAACTTCTTGTAGCATCAGTAGCACTGGAGTCGTTTTGGTGTTACGTACCGCTTTCAATATGGTATACTTGGTGAAACCACAAACCAAAACGATTATATGCTGATTTCCTCGCTTGCTCTTCGTAAATGGTCCGAGATGATCCATGTACATTGCTCGAAATGGAATCGGTAGAACTTCGGTGAGATGCATCTGGCTTTCCAACTTACCCCCTTTTATCTTATTCAAGCAGCACTCGGGGCAAGCTGCAATATACGACTTCACATATCGTCTCATTTGCCTGAACCAAAAGTACTTTTGTAGTCGTTGTAGCGTTTTTTCGAGGCCAAAGTGACCTGCGTCATCATGACAAGACTTGGTCACGCGCCATCTAACTGCTTGAGGGATAACAAGTCGTCGCTCACCTTGAACCATTCGATATAATCGGCTGTTGTGAATGATGAAATCACCTTTGAACTGAGTCGCTCTTCCATCGTTGGTCTTTAGCGCTGACGTAATCGTTTTCAAATGTTCATCCTGCATCTGCATTGAGTAAATCCAGTCGTCGCTGTTGTTATTAGATATAGCCAGAATTCGGTCAGCTGCGGTTTCCGGTTCGGTTGGTGGTAGACTCGGGGAACGGCTTAAACAATCGGCATGCTGCATCTTCGAGCCTTGACGGTGCTTACATTCAAATTCGTATTCTTGTAAGCGTAACCACCATCTAGCTATTCTCGGCGGTAATTTTGATGTTGCTTTCGTCGTAACAATCGCGTTACAGTCCGTAACGACAGTGAATCTCGTGCCTAACAAATACATCCGAAATCTGTCAAGCGTTTCCACTATAGCTAGCACCTCCAGTTCGTGACTAGCATAGCGTGACTCTGCATCATTACATTGACGACTATAGAACGAAATTGGCTTTAGTCCGTCTGCTTCTTCCTGCAGCAATATACCTGACAACCCTATGTGGCTGGCATCCGTATGGACTTCGTGTGCTTTAGTTGGATCATACAGGACTAGTACTGGCTTAGACGTAATTGCTTTCTTCAACTGTTCGAACGCGCATTCTTGTTCTTCTGACCAAATAAACGTTGCATTCTTCTTCAAAAGCTTGGTGAGTGGTGCGGCAAACGTACTATGCTTTTCCACAAACTTTCTAAAGAACCCGGTCAATCCCAGAAATTGACGTACCTCAGCCACATTCGATGGTTTGGGAAATTCGCGAATGCATTTAGTCTTTTCATCCCCCGGACTTATGCCACTGTCACATACGTTGTGTCCTAGAAATTTTACATTTCCCCAGAGAAAATTGCATTTAGACGGTCTAAGCGTGAGACCACATTGACGAATCGCCTCTAAGACTTCTTGTAGAACAATCTTGCCATCACTCACAGTTGGCGTTGCTATGATCATTTCATCTACATAGCTGATGACTTGGTCTCGATGGCATAATCTTGATGTTACCTTTGTTATCATTTCCTGGAAAAACATTGGTGCATTGACCAGACCAAACGGCATGACATTGTATTCGAACAGTCCATCGTGCGTGAGGAATGCAGTGTATTCCTTGCTACTTTCTTTCATTGGAATCTGGTAGTAGCCCGATGTCATGTCGAGTGTTGTGAAAAACTTGCCACCAGCCAGTTTAAATAGTTGCTCTTCTACAACTGGCATTGGGAAATTCTTCCGTACAGTAACCCCGTTCAATGCCCTGTAGTCGATGCACATTCGATTTTTACCATTAGCTTTGCGTACCAAAAGTGCCGATGCCGCGTGAGGTGATGTACTAGGACGTATTATTTCATTTGCCAATAAATTGTTTAGAATTCCCGTTAGCTCTCTTTGTTGTGATAGTGGAACCTGATAGCGTTTTCCGACTATTGGCCCCGGTATTGTAACTTTAATTTCCATCGTGGTAGTATTACATCTACCCAGCGTTGACACATCTTCAGCAAAACAATTTTGGTATTCGTGTAAAAGCGTTTGTATATCAGTTCGTTGGGCATCGTTGAGCTGATCGTTGATTTTAAACGTGTCCGACTTAACTTGTAATTATAGCGATCCATTGTCGATGACCAAACGTTTATTTTGGCCACACAGTACATCTCGCCCTAACAATAAGTCATAGCCAAGTGCGTGGTCTGGAACCACATATAAGTTTGCGTTGACATATTCGTTGTTTATCTGCAACTTCACTTCGGCCCTTCGCGTTGACTCGACAATCGATCCGCCAAACCCTTTAAAACGTTTGTATGCCGGAGCGCATTGAATCGTAGTTGGTATTACAGCTTCGCTTATTAATGAATGGTCGCTGCCCGTGTCGACCAAGGCGTCGTACAATTTACCCTCAATAGTAACGTGTTGAATTATAGGTGGAACTTGTGAAGTTGATTTAGACTCCCCGATTTCTGCTACATTTGGTTTCATATTGGCGCGACAATCCTTTGCGTCGTGGCCCACTTTCGTGCATTTAGTGCAGCGTTGCTTCTTTTGTGGATGCGGACATTTAACGGCGACATGTCCGTATTCGTTACAGTTAAAACATTTTAACGATCTTGGAGGTTGCCCTCCACTTGATGTATATGCGTTTGTCTTAACTGTTGTTGTTGCATTTTGCTGTGTAGTAGTGGGTGATTGAATTGTCTGCAGATTTTCCAATGAGTGCAGCAGTTCGTTGCTGGTGATCAGGTTCATTGCTAGTAGCGTACGTGTCGTCTGCATATCGTTTATACCGTTGATGGTATAAAAGTTAATGGACGCATCGTCCAATTTGCCACGTCTTCCGAGCGTCATCATCGCATAATAATACTCTATAAACGTCTCGGTTGGTTTCCGTTTGCGTCGGCCAAGTTCCCTGTGAATTTCCGCAGAGTTTACTATACACGGAAAATCTTTCAGCAGCATACTCACAAAATCCGTCCAAGACTGGAACACTGGTTGCGCATCAAGCCAATTCTTCGCTATACCTACAAGTTTTTGCTGCGCCGCAAAAAGTAGCAAATTGTCGTTCCACAGGTATGTTCGTTGTAGTTGCTCAGCTTTAGTAACAAATTGTTGCGCTGTAACTAGCTTCTTCAATGGGTCGAACTCTGGTAATATTCCCACGATGTCTTGAATTTTGTACGTTGATGCTTGTTGTGTTGTTGAACGTGAGCTGGATTCCTGTGTTGTCTCAACGCGTTGTGGCATACTAGCTGGTTCCGCTGTTGCTCGTTCTGCACTTAACATTTGCATTGACCTTGCTAATTCAGTGATCATATCTTTTAATTCATTGATGGGTCTTTCCCATGGGTCCTCTTGCTCGACCTCGCTGGCGTCAATTTCATCAGAGCCAAGAGCCTCCATTAGTGTTGCAACTTTGTGCGCTTTGTTTCCAGTTGCCAACATATTCGCGTTTCGCAATAGTTTATTTAATTGCGAAACGTTTAAAGAATCTATCTTTATTCGCATATTAATAGTTAATTTTACAAGCTGTTGCTTAAACAATCCAAATATGCTTTCCGTAGCCGTTGCTTGCCAAACAAAAACTGTCCCTGTTCTTCGATATGCTGTTGACCATACCCTTTTCCTCACCAATGCTGTTTTTCCATTGAAACCGTGCAACAACAAAAACAAAAATTATTCGTCGTAGCCTACTGCGCTTTTTATCGTTTAGCACAGCAAGTCTAAAAATTCTCCGTAATCTCTGTTGACAGTGCTAATATTCCTCTGAACTGCAAGCACTTGATCGCTGCGCAGTCACCGCTTACGTTGATCTGACGATTTATGCTATTGAGTAGTATGAACGTGTGTATATTCGCAGCACCGTCCTTGCTGCGTTTACACCCGTGACGTTGAGTGCCGTTTTCATGTATCTACATGCGTCGTTGTCGCTGCTGTTTCGGCATAAACTCATTCCGTTGAACGGCTATGCCGCCCCTTTGGCTACAACAATAACGTTGTTGTTTTGCTACAACTGACTAGCCGTTGTCAGTATAGTTTCAGAATATTTTCCGTTGAACAGAGCACGTTTCTCCTTTTCGTTGACGCGTTTGTTTCGTTGAACAGCAAAGTTGCTCTGCTTTCGTAAGGGGAAAGTTTCGTTTGCACGCCTTCTTTGATATTTCTATAAATTGTTTTGTAGGCCCGCGCGAATCCTACTTCTGAACTGTTATAAAGGCGTAAGGATGCGAGTTATCATGTATTTTAACAATGATTATTTATTAAATTATAGTATAGATATTAAATGCAAATTCACATTAATTAGAAATAGAACTGAACAGGTCAACCGTCGTGCGCTTGCACGTCCGAACTCTTTCGCTGTTAACACGCAACTTCCCTGTCTTTGACACATTTATGATTTTGAAAAGGAAAAGCGTGGGGCGCATGTAATAGACCTGAATTGATATGAAGTGTAATATATGTATGTACGTGGATGTGGATATATGAATAACGACAGCTTTAAATTGATCTCAAATTTGTACTTTCTCTGTAGAAATTTTAGATCAATGTTATGTAGTTTGACTATTGTCAATTAAAACTAATGCTTTAGTGGTATTCATCTAAACCGATAACTTTATCAAGCAGATAATTTTACAAGTCTACGCACTCTGTTACATGAACGACCCACACTCTCTTTTCGTTTACACATGCGACAATAGTCGTGTTTTCTTTGGTTATAGAGTACAGTATCACTAACTTTATACTACTAGCACGAGGATAAAGAAATTATAGAAACTAACTCACTAAATGGGAAAAAATTATATTTACGAGATATTTACCTCTCAACCGACGAGGTTGATGTCTAGACTTTTTATATGAACTTTGCAAAGCAAAGGTTTTCTAACTGTCTGGATACACAACATTGCAATTGACTGGACGCGCAACATTACAAGTTGATAAAAGCGTTGTAAAATAAGCGAAATCGACGCAATTTTATATAACCCTGCCTGACATGAAAATTTTCCCCGCGATAAGGCTAGTAGCCATTTCTAACAGATTTTGGATAGGCTAATCAAAACTTTGTCGGCCGCTGTGGTGTAGTGGTAAGCAGTGCGCGCTTTCACACATCAGCACCTGGGTTCAAGCCCTGGTCAAAGCAACATCCCAAAAAAATATAGAAAAAAGGTTTTTTCTTAACAGCGGTCGTCCCTCGGCAGGCAATGGCAAACCTCCGAGTGCATTTCTGCCATGAAAAACAGCTTCTCATAAAAATACAATCGCCGTTCGGAGTCGGCGTAAAACTGTAGGTCCCTTCGCTTTGTGTGACAACATCAAGGCGCACGGCACAAGTCGGAGGAGAAGCTCGGCCAAACACTAACATATGTGTAAGCGCCAAACTATTATTATTATTATTATTATTAATCAAAACTGAAAACATATGTATATATTTGAATTTTAAGAAAACAAGGCAAATATCAAAATCGGCTTACTCCCCACGGCTGAATCGAAATTTCTCCGGCTGATTGCTATCGCAAGCGGCTAAATATAGCCGGAAACCGGTAAAATGGCAACACTGATCAGCAGCGGTGTTACAGGCACAAAGACAAGCTAGGGTGGCTGTTGTTGGTTCCTAAAATTCCTTTGTTAAATGATTAACATTTTCGTTATGAAGCTGTATTTTCGTGTGTAGGAAAATGCTTCCTTCTTGTAATATCACCGCTCTGTAGGATTGCGTTCACTCTCGTTTTTCTATATTTAAACATGCAATGTATGTAAGTATGTTTGTAGTATTATAAACACGATATAAGTTGCTTTCTACATACCTAACGTCTTGCATTTGCTGCCAGAGTGTCATAATCCAAAAAATCCAAAACTCCAGAAAAATAGCTTTAAAGAACTGAATTTAGTTAACTGAAGCACTTACGTAGCTAAGTAAGCTACTGGTAATGGGTAGAGTTATGAATTTTTATTAACAATAAAGAAAAACAGGTAGCGGTCATTTCTGCTTACTGAAATAATATGTTAAAATTTTATTATGAAACTCTTGCAGCAAATGTGCGATATGTACATACCAGTAAGATAGGGATGTGTATGTATTTATGTGTGTTTTGTATACAAATATGAATTCTATATATGTGTTTCCAAGCTCTGCCAACACCACAAAAATCTCTTATTTTACACTCACTTGTATACACTTCAAATACTTTCAATATTAGCCTCCGCGTGTGTCAAAACTAAACGAAAATAGAGTAAAGTATAAACTCATACTCGTATTCGAGCTGTGGTGGCATACTTATGTGAAAATAGAAAGTTTAAACCTTAGGCATGTAAACAGAGGAGAATTCTTTAGCAAATAGCATTCCACAGGTGACATACTTAATTCTTGTTTTGGATATCATCTAGGCAGCATTGACAGCACGCAAAACAAAAAAAGCTCGAAGTTATTTGGCAACGAAAGTACATATTTATGATGAAAAATGCCTGCGTGACCAGAATTTAAAGGCGATGAGTGCCACGTAGAATGAAAGGAACATTTCTCCCAAAGGAGAGAGATTTACAAAACACATGCAAGAGTTTTAGGCGCAATGTGTAGAATTTTTTAAAGTATGCTACTATTGTAATTGGTGGCGTTACAATAATAACTAAGCGCTAAAAAAAACTTCCTTGCAAAAATAGCTCAACTTTTTTAGTTTCTTCTTAGATATACATTTTTGTGTACTTGTTCACTCGTTACTTTAAATGAAGTTAAATTCCGTTAAATAACAGCTCGTTTTTTTCTGAAGTAAAAAAAAATTTAGACCACCGCGACAGGTTTTATCCGGGCATCAAACCTCAAAAAAACACCCATAGATGGACTTGCTCGCATCTCACATTCGACGAAGTTTTATGGAGCTTATCGTTCATTTAAACGACTACTTGTAGCCAACTTTAAGGTCGTCAAAAATAGTTATGTGTTTACCCTTCTTACCAAGTTTTCTCAAAAACTAAAGTCCACGGATACCAATTTGCATTCAAATTTATTAAAGTTTCACGCAAACTGGCGCTTAGTGATACATTGGATGAGCGTAAGATTGGCAATTCGCTTTAGGTGAAGCCGGGCGCCTTTAACCAGCTTATCATTTTTATACCTGAGCGCACTTGTGCACAAGGGTATTATAACTTTGTTCACATAACGGTTGTTTGTAACAGGCAAAACGAATCGAGATAGATATAGACAAATGTATACATAAATGATCAGAATGAAAAGAGAAGTCGATTAAGCGGTGACTGTCTGTCCGTCCGTCCGTCTGTGCACACGATAACTCGAGTAAAAATTGAAATATCCTAACGAAACTTGGTACGTGAACTTCTTTTGGGCGTAGGACGGATGGTATTAAAAATGGGCGAAATCGGACAGTAACCACGCCTACCTCCCATATAACGTTAATTTTAAGAAATACGAAAACTGCGATATTTTAGTAACTACTGAACTACTTACAATGAGTTTCAGACGGAAAACATGAATATTATAAATTTTTGGAAAATGGGCGTAGCCACGCCCACTTATGGTTACATGTGTATATCTTGGTAACCGCTGCACCAATTTCTTCCAAACTTGGCACAGTTGTTGGCCTTAGTACAGCATACTAAATGGCTGAAAATTTTAAAAATCGGACAATAACCACGCCTACTTCCCATATAACGGTAATTTTCAGAAAAACGAAAACTGCGATATTTTAGTAACTACTGAAGATAATTCACTCAAAATTGATATTTGCAATGAGTTTTGGACGAATAATAAGAATATTACAAAATTTGGCAAATGGGCGTAGCCACGCCCACTTATGGTTACATGTGTATATCTTGGTAACCGCTACACCAATTTCTTCCAAACTTGGCACAGTTGTTGGTCCTGGAACAGCATACCAAATAGCCGAAAATTTCTAAAATCGGACAATAACCACGCCCACATCCCATATAACGGTAATTTCGAGAAATACCAAATCTTCGATAAATCAGTAAATACTGAAGCTAATTTATTCAAAATTGATGGTTGCAACAATTCTTTGCCAAGAAATACGTTTATGACAAAATTTTGGAAAATGGGCGTAGTACCGCCCACTTGTGATCACATATATGTATCTCGCTAACCGTTCCAGCATTTTGTACCAATCTCGGTATGGTTATTGTGCTAGCCACATAAAAGCAAACCGTTGAAAATTGTTGAAATCGGACTAAAATTGAGGCCGCTTTTCATATAACGGTAAATTTCAGAAATGCTTGAAATTTCAATATTTCGAAATTTAAGGACGCTAATTTACTTAAAATGTATACACCCCGGCTTATCATGTAGCGGTAGCTTTCGGAAAGGAGGAAAACATATATTTAATACTTGCGCCGGGTATTTAATGTTCGGCTCCGCCCGAACTTAGACTTTCTTACTTGTTTTTTTTTTTTAAGGGGCATACAGCATTTGAATCTAAGTTTCTTGCTTCATTTTTTGATGTCTTGTATTTTATTAGCACTAGCACATTAAATGCCCTATGGTGTTTTACAGTCCCCCCTGAAAACTCAAACTCTGAGAGCTTTTTTGGCAATAATCTAAATGTAAAAAAATAAGTTGTAAATGCATGACAAGTTTATGAATATCTTAGAAGCATCCTCTATGATAGATAGCTAGTTAACTCGGCGCCTCTTGTGATCAATATTGAAAACAAAAAAAATTTAAACTATTTAAAAACTTAAACGAATCTAACAAGATTAGTTTTCTTGTGAAAAGTTTCACAAATCGAGACAAATAGTAGCTTATGGCGAAAAAGTTAGCAGCATGTTTGAGCGATTATTTGACATTCTACGCTTTTCTATGAGTGCTTTTGCCGTCTAAGTAAAGCAAAAAGGTGTGTGTAGTATTGTGCGAGGCTTAGGAACTTTTGTTTGCATACACATATTTCAACTACTTTTCTATTGTCTTACTTAAAGACCTTTATCACTATGGACCATAAGCAGGCGTGGTTTTTGTTTTAGCCTAGCATATGGATACGTGGTAGTTACTCATACGCCCGGGCGTCCATTATCAAATTTCAGCCTTTCAAATTTAGCATACAACAATACCGTAGGCATACACAAACAATAGTGGATAGACTGTTAGCATGCAGATTGTAGAAGAAGCTGTGCTGCACCACTGCGTGCTTATTGTTGGTGCAGTTAATTAATGTCTGGAGTCAGCTGATAGAAAACTAATCTCCTTGCTGTTGTTCTAAAGTGCAAACAAGTTTTGAGAATACAGGAGTACAAAAAAATTTTGGTGTTCACAAAGAGAAGCAGATTGCTGATGAATGCAAAATTGTGAGTGATATTGTGTGGAAAAAGGGATTTACTCACAATTTTATTGTGTACTCATAACATTGAAAAGTATAACTAACTAACCAAATTGAATCATTAAATTGTTTGTTGAATGAAATATATTTAAGTTAACAGGCATTGCGGTTTGTCTTCATTAATACTAAAATACACCAACGTTATGTGTTTTATATAAAATCTCGATTTATTGAAATTTAGTTAATAAAAAGCAGTTTGTGTTAATACATATATTCTCTTGGGCAGGAATTCATCTCCACTCCTTATCCTACCACACATATATTCACCACACCTTAACTTCCCACAACTAAACTCATCACATTCCTTATTACCACATCTCACCAAAACTCATCACACCTCAACTCACGCTGATTTGCGATGTTTTTCGGCATTTTACGGATTTTCGGGATTCTCGGGACTAAATCAGGATTTTCAAGACTATTTCGGTTTTCCGGGGACTATTTCGCGATTTTCAGTACTATTTCAGAATTTTCGTTATATTTATTAATCTTCATATCAATATATATTAGAGTGATTCCGAAAAAAAAAATTTATTATTTTCCTCGGAACCATACTCAAAAGTTTCGTTTAGATGCCAAATAAGTCCCAGAAAATATGAGCCCTTAATATTAACATTAAGAACCAGCAGACCCGGCGAACTTCGTCCCGCCCAAAATAAAATTTTTTATTGAAATGTTTCGGTCCAACATTTTCACAAAACAGCTAACGTCCACGATTTATCTGCTAATATTACGGATGGGTGATCGTCGGAAGGCATACTTCCAAGGTCGTCTTAAATAACCTAACGAAAATGTTATGTCCGCGGAGAAGTTCTTGGACTAACCCTAATGATCTGGCGTTTCATTTGAAGAACTTTTTCCTCTTCACTCTCTAGCGGCAACAGTGATTCGCATCGATGGTGATGCCGTCCTTGGAACTGTAAAGTGTAGCTGGTGGCAATTTCCAAATGGGGAAGTATCGTTGGTCTACAGAAATTTAATATACATAGACTTATTTCTGACGAAATATCTTAAACGTATTATGAAGAAACGCAATAGTTCTGGTGGTTGATTTAACGGAAGTCATTTCAGATTGACACCTCGTCAACTCAATCCTGGTGTCTCCGAATGAAGCTTTATCCATATTAATATTGGTCAATCACAACCATTGGGCCAGTCAGAACACACCGTAGCTCGACATACTCAGTGGTGCAGCAGGTCGACTTAATCGGGCATTCACGACATCTTTTCTCACTTGACGTTTTTTAGTAATAGCTTGACTCCAGCGCCACCTGACGGTTCTTTGTTGCAAAGGTATTGCCTTAACCATTAAAAATACATATCCTGAGCAACTTGGTGGGCAAATTTTTTCACAACAATATTTCCCTATACGATATTAAGCATATCGTCGTTTAAAGTACAAAACCGCGTATCGTCATTCTGCAAAACCGCGTAACTGACATTGGCTGCCAAAAATTCTATTTGCTCACACAAGCTCATGGCTCAATTCTTATTCATTCGTCCTGAAATATACTAGCCAGAAGTGCGATTGCTTTATAAAAAAGAGAACCATTTTGAAATATGGGTTTTTTTAGTCTACAACCCTCCTTTCTGTAGGTGCTTCAAAAAACATCAGTATGGCCGTTCTCACGCTTTGCGAGAAGAAAAAACGGATTTCAAAATATATATTAGTATAGATAACTTGACTCCAACGCTTACTAACAGTCGAAGTTTTCGGAAAGATATTTTTCTTCCCCTTACCAATGCATATATAGAATACGAGCAAAATCGGATTTTATATGGTTTTAGTATTAACTCGATTCGCAGCATTTTTCCTTGGGACAATCCATTCTCGAGTTATGGGCGATCATACGTACGCTATTTAGTTTTATATATATAGAGATATAGAGAAGATAAAGATGTCTGTATGTCTCTTTTCGTGGTTTTTACCGAGGGTGAAGGAATTTTTCTCAAATTTCTGCTACAGACAATAGCGAAGAACATATAAATCGTCAAATATTTAAATTTAAAAATTAAATGGATTTAGGTGATTTATTTAATATTTCTTGGTTTTTTAGATAGGTGGAAACCCTGTCTTAAAATATGATACTGAGCTATCTCAACCACGTTTCACTTTATATTTATACTGTTATGTCAGTAGTATATTTATGCTGCTAGCAGCGCTGCTGCACCGGCTCCAGAACCGGCATATGGTTTGCTGTTGCTCCGGTGCAGAACCGCTATACGGTTTGCTGGTGCTCTGCCGCAAGCTTTGCTGCTCCGCCAAAAGATGTCGCCGATCGTAATCCAAGTTCAGAACCCAGATAAAAGCCGCAAGATGTCGCTGATGACAAATCTGAGTCCGGAACCGGAACCGATCACAGGGTGCTCCGCTGATGGAAATCCAAGAAATCCGATACAAGGTGGTTTATATGACGAAAATTGTTAAGGTGGATTGGTATACATATATACATACGTATTCTCATACATACATCTATATGCAAACGTACATACATACATATGTATATACATATATAGATGCTCCACCCCTAGAAAAGTGTGTTAATAATGTTCACATAGTTAATTGCTAAGTATTTAATATGTATGTGTATATATACATATATATGAATGGAAAGATCTGTTGATGTTGATGATGAGAACAAATAAAATTTAATTTGAAATAAAAGAAGGTTTTATAATTACTTATTTATTTTTATTTATTAGATATTTAATGAAGAAATAAAGTTTCTTAATATTATTACATTTTTTTCAGCACATATCATAGAATTTTTATGATATTTACAAGTATTTATATTTGTATTTTTAATATATAAATTCTTTAAATTTGGACAATTTAAATCATCTAGATTATATAAAATAATATCGTGACCGAATAAACGTTGAATCCATCTGATTTTCTCCAATCCTTTAGCATAGAGTATATAATTTTTTCTTTTTATTAATGAATGGATATATTCAATAACAGTGATTAAAGTCGAATCACCCTCTTCCCATTTTAATCCATGATGATTATGATATAACCAGTAGTTAGTTGTTTTATCCCGTATCGTTAACTTGGATTCTTCAAAAGGAGGTTGAATAAGAAACCTTGTTACATGTGAATCATATGTTGATATGCTGACTTCTCTAGCAATAAATTTCTTATTAAAATAGACTCCCTGAACGTCTATAACCAACGTATATTCCTCTGACATTATATAGCTTGAGCTTTTTTTAAATTAGCTTAAAAATTAGTCTTATGAATTTCTATAAAAGTGTATATTATTTTTTTAGAGTCTAATCAAATCCTATTTAAATAATTGTGAACATAAGTATGTATTAGAACCACCAATTTTATTAACTAATCGATCACACTCCGCTGAGTAATGAAAACCAAATATCAAATAAATCTTTTTATATACTACATTTGTATTATTTTTATATGTCATATGAATACGGTAAATTCATTTTATAGTATTAAAAGTTAAGAAATTTCCATATCCATATCATGTTTATAACTTTTAATATCAATTAATGTGACATCTGAGCGTAGTGTGGTATCATCTCCAGTAACAATTTCAATTTCACCGTTACTTAGAATTTTCTCGAATGCAACCTAGCGATACTCAAAACAAGAAATATTCAGTTTACGTTGAAGGAAATCACTATCATATGTACAGCGAATTCGTAGCATAATATTATCTTCATATTGAAGCTGAAAATGTCTATAAAAGGGTTGTGAGCTCTCAATTATTTCCGAAATATTTTTCTCTTTTTGTATTAGATCTTGCCTAAATGCTACTATGGCTTCCTGTGTTGTGAAATAGTTTTTCGGATTAGGTGTAGGCGCTTCTGATGTCGTTTCAGGAATAGATGTTTTATTTACGTCTTCTTTTAGTCCATTTTGATCACTTTGAGGCCATTTCATTAGTTTAAAGTTCAGTTTTATTTTTATAGTATCATTATTAGGTAGTTTTAGAGAAAACTCTGTATTTTCAAATTCATTTTGACTCAAATCAATAGGTATTGTAGATGAGAATACTTGGATAAAACAAATAAATGTTAATAATATAACAAAATTATATTTCATTTTAAGTTTCTATTATAAAAATCAAGATATGTTCCTTAGTTCGCGGTAGAGATATAAATGAAATAGATATTTAGAATATATTAATTTATATATATATATATATATATATATATATATATATATATACTTTATATATTATACCTATATCTCTTTACTTTTATCATTTAAATTATTTTTTTATCGTTAGTGTTATCATCGATACTATTATCTTTAACTAAATTTTGAACATCCTTTTTAATGAGTTTCCGCTTATTTGATGAAATTATATCTTCTTCAGCATACCGCCTAGCTAACACATCAATTTCACTAAAAATGCATGTCGGTTTCAAACTATTTAAGTTTACATCTTTTTGATCACCTTCATAAACTATACCAACTATTACAATCATACCACCAACAGTTTCTATTTTAACATGTTGGTTATGAGAAAACTGAAATGATGGAAGATTTAACGGTATTTGTTGAGATCTAGCCAAACATAAAATTTGCGATCTAAACCCTCCTTAAATTAGGTTTCACGGTTTGACACCAATACATATTGTTTTATCTTTATTTAGTATTAATATAAATGTAAATATATATATATATATAAAAGAATCATATCCGTTTTCATTATATTTTATAAAAAAATTTTGCATTAATTATAGGAATAACCTTGACTTCATCATTGCTTGCCTAATATATTAATAATAAACTGATGATAAAGAACATATATAAATATATATTTTAGTAATCTATTTATATTTCATAATATGATTCAATTAAAAATGTGAAAAAATAACCTTGAATTCAATGTTGTTAACAACAAAAATATATAAATTTTTTTATTACCCTGCTTATATTTCATAATATGTGTCAATTAAAATGTGGCAAATAACCTTGATCTTGATTTCATCATCACCATTGTTTGTCTAATAAGTATATTAATGTCAAGTAGGTGATAACGAATTCCCGCATAAATATATAAAAATATGTGTATTTAAATGTGTTATTCATCTCTATATGTATATTGTTGACTTAGTGAGAAAAGTTGTTAAGTCCACTTTTTATGAAAACTCATATTTTTGTTATAGGAAGCAAAGATTGTTAAAAATACATCGTTTCGATAAGAATAAAGGTACTTTTTTCTTGTTCTCTCTCACTTCGGTTCATTAAAAAATTAAATATAAAAATGGAATACATTGAATATTTAATATCAAACGGAATTGTGAATTTGTTCTATTAAAGCTGAAAGCGAGAATAATAAAAAATGAAAACGGAATTAAAAAAGTTATTCCAATTTTCTAATATTAAATATCTACCTTTAAGGGATATGAAGGAAA
>NW_023460253.1:0-39914 GCF_013731165.1 Rhagoletis pomonella
TTGCACACAGATAGCTTATGACCTAGACTGGAAAATAAGCTACTTTTTGAAGAATTGCCGCCTGTTTGAAAATGAAATTTTGCTCAAAGATGGTTTATGACCTGGAATGAAAAACAGGCTACTTCCTTAACCGGTTTTCCGATCAGAGCTTAATTTAGTACACTTACTACGGATTTCGGAAGGATGGTCTTAGATTGAAAGTAAGTCCGATAACTCAAGGCCCCTCCCATACAAATTGGAATTTTCATATTACATACATATCTCTGGAAGTATTTGTGGGAGATAACTGAAACTTGGTATAGTGATATCTATGTGAAATCAATGATGGCATTAATCGATTGATGTTTTAATCAGTTAGTTAATACGATTAAATTCAATCTGATTACAGTTAATCATGATTAATTTTAATCTGACTAAATAGTTAATCGTGACCGTGATTAAAAAATTAATTTTTAATCATTAACTCTTAATTTGATCAAGTAGGTTTGGTGATTAATTAAGTTATGCTGGAATTTCCCTGTGCATAGAAAGAAAGTTAATCCGGAATGGCTAAGTCGGGTTTCCTCATCCATCTAAGCAATTTGATGTGCATTTTCATTAAGATATATACCAACAAACGTTTTACAAACTAGGATTGTAAACGTTCCCAGTTTATGTATTACTAATAACAATAATTATAATTTTTTTATATTATGTGCTTTTTATAAGCGTAAAACACAAAATAATTACTATAACTGGTGTTTGGTTTCAAACTCGGACAAACTAGACAAATTAATCAGATTTTATTTTTAATTGGATTAATGATTAATGTTTTAAATTAATTAAACGTAATCGCAGCCAGCGATTAACGATTCAAAAAATGTTATCATTAATCGTATAGTTGATAACGACTAATTAATTTTAATCGTCAAACGCGATTAACATTTTAATCGGTAATTTTTAATCGTTAATCAGATTAACAGTTTTCCAACACTGTGTGAAATCAGGTTCATATTGACGGAGAAAAATGGACTTTTGTGGAAAAGAGGCGTAGCATATCCTTTCAAATGTTTGGGGTAAAGTACTCAAGGTTGGTATGGAAATACATATGTATGTTTGTATGTGAAACGAATACCATACTCATGGAGAAAAATTAGAGTTATTGAAAAAGGTGGTGTGGCAACTCCCATGCAAATTGATTTTTGTATGCTGCATATCTCTGGAGGTGTTTATTGCAGATGACTGGAACTTGGCACCGAGATGTGCATACAAAATTAATTCCATAGTCATGGAGAAAAATTTGCGTTATTCGAAATTGGGACATGGTTCCTCCCGTACAAATTTACTGTTTTATACTGCTTATCTCTAGAGGTGTTCATGGTAGAGTAATGGACTGGGTACTGGGATATGTGAAATCAATTCTAAATTCATGAAAGAAGAGTAGGGTTATAAGAAAAAGGGGCGTGGCACTTTCTGTGCAAATTGACTTTTTCTTGCCACATATCCCTGGAAGTGTTTGTGTAAGAATACTGGAACTTGGTATGGAGTTGTGTATACAAAATGTTTCAATTGCTCATAGAAAAAATGTGAGTTATTAAAAAAGGAGGCATGTCGCCTCCCATACATACTAAAAATTTCTTAATACATATCTCTGGAAGGATAGAAAATCTTTGGAAGTATTTTAAATTTGTTATGGAGATTTATTTTATAAGTGCTGTAATGATAGAAAAAATTTCATTAAATGGAAAAGGGAGAGCCGGGTTCGGCCTTATAATCTAAAGCTCTCTTGAGGCATTTGCTACAGTAATAAGAAGTGGTATTTTATCAAGGCCAGGTTACTAAAATTGAGTTGGAAATATTAGAACCCGCTGTGGCACCTCCAAGAAGGTTATATGTTTACGCGTCGTATACCTGGAACCATTTTAAGGTAAACTTAGAGGGATTGTATGCCTAGCGCGCAGACGATATTTTATAATTTCGTAGTTTTAAGCGGCCTAAATACCTTAACTCGCTTAAAAAATAACTAGCTATAACGAAATGGGCACAGAAATAAAATCTAACATCATTAAATTATTTTTTATATTTGTATAAAAGCGCGGGGTGAAACCCGCGGGTATAAGCTAGTCTTTTCATATGTTCAGGTGAAGCGACAGACAACGGCCAACATAAAAAAAAAACATTTGCAGACAGCAGAGCTGCGTAATGATTGAATCAATTGAGTGTGCATTCTCATTTTATTCGTTTCAAAAATGTGATAGTTTGATTTAAAAAATTTAACAACCACTTTTAAGATAGGTTACAAATTGTAAACACAAAATATGTAGTGTGCTATGGAATGGTTGACACCCATTCACATAGTGAATGTTAATGAAAAAAAAAAACTCAATCAGGTATGATTGTACGTTTATGTGAATGCAATCTGTCATTATCATTCAGTACTAATACTATTTGTTGTATTAGGGTTGAGATTTTTTTACTCAAAATGTGAAACCAGAAGATTGCCATCTCCCTAAAATAAGTAAACAAATAAATATTTGGTGCTAAAATATTTTTCTAAGTGTTTGGCCGAGCTTCTGCTCAAACTTTAGGCATGAGTTCTGTTGTTGTGGCACAAATGGAGACACCTATGTACATATTTAAGGCTGACTCCGAACACCAAATGATTTTATAAGAAGAGTTTTCAAGGCAGAAATATACTCGAAGGTTTGCCATTGCGTGCCGAAGGTCGACTGCTATTTTGGGTTATGATCTTACCAGGGATTTAACCATGGTCCTATGGAGTGGAAGTACGCACATGTAATCACTCTGCCACAGCGGCCATATACATACATGCTATATATATGTATGTATGTATATTCGATTAATTGTTCTCAAAATGAATGAAAACTATAGTGTGCTTGCAAACAATTAATAATATATTGTAATAAACAGCTTTACAAATGTGTTTGCACTTCAAATTTGTGTTTTAATACAGTATTAATTAAATAAATTATTATTATAAATTATTATTTTAATAAATAGATATAAAAATATTAATATTTGGCAATTCTTGGACTTTTCTTCATTTGTAACAAATGACAGATGTAAAAACAATAAAAAAATAATTGTAATTTTACAAATTCAAAGCAAACGGGCGTTCTATACAACAAAATGTAGTTAGGGATCGAATTGCGCATATTTTTTTACAATATTAAGTGCCCCCAAGAAGTGCTAAACCACTAAATAGCTTAAAACGTTTTCAAAAATTCTAAACGAAAGTGAAGTGTAGTGTTCAATTGTGATCGAAATTGCAGGCAAAATTTTTGCGTGTGTAACTAATGTTTTGTTTGAAGAAATGTTGCCCCTTGTCGTTAAAAATAAGCAAACCAAAGACCCAGGCAGTGCCTGAATCGATTTCCTTCATCATTCTTAGCAATTTGATGTGCATTTTTATTGTTATCGTTACACAAGCGCACTTTTTTTTACAGTTTCCAGTTTATGTAATGTTAATCAAAACAGCTTTTATAACTTATTTTGGCAGGGCCAAATTCCTTGCAATTTTGTGTGCTGGTTATGAGCTACTTCGGCCGTTGGAATTAAAGCGAAAATAAAATTTTCCTTTTTTACTCCTACGCGTTTCAACGCATTTCGCGCCTTCCTCAGGGAGTCTGCTTTATTTGAACGATGATAAACAATAAACATGGTTAACAATTATCATAAGGCACACATCAGAATTTGAAACTCACACTTTACAATTATTCGCATTAAACAACAATAATTACATGGTTTTAGCGCAGCGAGTTTACGTTACCTTCTTTTTGTTTTGTTTATATCTAGATTTTAATATAGCTGTGTAGGCGTTGTTTGTGTTGTCCACATCTTCTTTGAAATTCATCACATTGTCAAGTTTCTGCTGTATTCGTAGGCTTTCCAGTGTCATTCTTCTTCTTTCCCCTCGTTCGATGTCCAAAACTCGCGTGCTGTCGAAGTCCGCTTTGTGTTCGTTGTTTGACAAGTGTTGAGCCAGCGCAGTTGTCATCTTTTTGTTTTTTGCTTTTATTTATTTTATGTATTAGGTCATTTCTGGAAGCGTCGAATACAAAAAACTGCTGTGACTGGGTTTATGTAATTTAAAATTGTATTGATGATTACTAATAATAATAGAAAGGCGCTTACACATTGATGGTCCTCTGCAATAACGAATCAACTCAACATTTCTTATATTTCAGTAGAGCCAATTAAAGATTTTTTGTTTCGTAATTTTGCAATAATATGTCTTGGAACGAAATAATTCCGGATTATTTGCAGTCATATTGTAAGCTTTAAAATTATGTCTTTTTCTAAAGATTCAGTAAGTGTTGGACTGCAAAAATACGAAATAAGTAAGAACTCGTATGTAGTTAAACGAACAAAATTCCACTTGTGTTGCTGAACAATGGCACAAAACTAAAAGTGTAGTTATTTAACAGTTTTTGACTTATGCCAATATTCACGATTAATAGTTGTGTTTGTTTACAAATTATCCAGTAACTTTCTAGCAACTCTCCAGTAACTTTATTTCTAAGAATTCGCTCTCATAGAAAAAATTTACAAAAGAGTACGCGAACGCTATTCCAGTAATAATTTTCAAGTTTCATGAACAGCTGATAAATTGGTTGTTTATTCGCAGCATATTCCTAATCTAAATTAATAAAAATGTTGTATTCCTATGTCACGGTCGTCATAACTCGAGAACGGCTGAACCGATTTGAATAATTGTAGTGATCGGTATAATACCAGAACCAATGATATCGTAAAAAATTGGAGAGTTGCCAACTATTTGAAAATTTGTAAACACAATTACATTGATAAAAGAAATAAGTTATTACAATATGGGTATCAAATTAAAGAGGTTTAAGAAAGATAATTCTTGGAAATCTTTTTGACGAGGGTTTCCACCTATTTGAAAATTTTAACTCAGTCAAATTGATAAAATAAATGAAATATTGCCATGTGGGTGTCAAACTAAAGAGTTTTAAGAAGGCTTACAGCCGAAAATATGTTTGAAGAGGGTTGCCCACTGATTGAAAATTTAACTAAAGAAAATTGGTAAAATAAATGAAATATTGCAATATGGGTATCAAATTAAAGGAGTTTAAGAAAGATAACTGCTGGAAATATTTTTGACGAGGGTTGTCTCCTATTTGAAAATTTTAACTTAGTCAAGTTGATAAAATAAATGAAATATTGCAATGTGGGTATTAAACTTTAGATTTTTAGGAAGCCTTACAGCCGAAAATAAGTTCGAATAGGGTTGCCACCTGTTTGAAAATTTAACTCAATATAGATGAGAAAATAAACGGCTTATTACAATAATCGTATAAAATTAAAGAGGTTAAAAAACAGATTGCAGGAAATATTTTTGAGGAGGGCTGCCACCTATTTGAAAATATTTACTTAGTTAAATTGATAAAATAATTGAAAAATTGCAATGTGGGTAATAAACTTTATTTTTAAGAAGGCTTGCAGTCGAAAATATGTAGAAAGAGGGTTGCCCCCCGTTTGAAAATTTAACTCAATTTAATTAATAAAATAAATGACTTATTACAATAAAGGTATCAAATTAAACAGATTTAAAAACTTGACTGTTGGAAATATTTTTTGGGAGGGTTGCCACCTATTTGTAAATTTGAGCTCAGTTAAATTGATTAAATAAATGAAATATTGCAATATGGGTATCAAACTAAAGAGTTTTAAGAAGACTTACAGTCGAAAATATGTTTCAAGAGGTTTGCCACCTGTTTGAAAATATAACGCCATTAAATTGATAAAATAAATGAAATGTTACAATATGGGTACCAAACGAAAGGTATTTGAGGAATCTTGATTTGAAAATACTCTCAATAGAATTATTGAAAGTAAACTGAAAATATTTGAATTAAATGAAATATTATATAACTGGTTCGAAACGGAAAGCGTTTGGGAAAGCTTTACTAGAGACATTTTTTTTAAATGTTTTTACTTATCCAAATCCGGACAGTTTAAATGAAGAGAGAGCCTACAACGAGAGCTATCAAACGAAGTGATCATATTATCAACGAAGTATCTCCTGTCATCAAACAAAGAGTCAGAGCATTCCCGCCTTGACACCCACATCACTGTTGCCAGTTGTAATATCGAGGAAGTAGAGAATATCGTTTACTTGGGAACCAACACTAACACCGATATTAATGTCAGCATGGAATTCCAATGGAGAATCACTCTAGCCAACAAATGCAACTTTGGAATGTATTCGGGAATGTATTGATATTGCTCTCAGGAGATTTTACGCAAACATTGTCTGTGATTTCTTGATTAACATTAGATAAATGCTTGCCTGAAATAGTCAACATTGCGACAAGACGAACATACCATACATACACTGCAGCCGAAGTATTCTCGCGACAATTACTGGCATAGTTGCCAACTTAGTGCTTTAAGCACTAGATTTAGTGCTTTTTGAAAATTAAAACGCCAAAAAAAATGGTTTAGTGCCTAGTGCCCTTTTTAGTGCCTTTTTTGAACAAAAGTTTCTGAATTTACAAGAATCTACAAATTTAAACGCACTAAAATGCAAACCATGATTGATAAAAATATGAAGTTGCAAACCCACGTTCTTACGTTCTTGTAAAATTGTATTCGCGTTGAAAATGCTAGCACGCAGATAAGTTAAGTTTTTATTTTTTTATTTTCTTGATTATTGATTGATTACACAGTTCGAAAAACCTTATCTCTTTTTGCCACCTGAGTGCATCGGTTTTTGTAGATTTTTCGGTGCTGAATCCAAAACTGGCTGCAGAATTTCTCTACCATGTCAGAATTTTGAGATATCCTAACCTCTAAGTGTAAAAACACGGTTTTTCGCAATATTTGGAGTTATATTATAAAACAACAAAATTGTTCGCTCATTTCTATTTAGGGTATCATTAAGTATTACTCTTCCCCTTTAAAATTCAATTTCGTTTGTTGCGATTCGATTGTTTTTTCTCCAGATGTACCAGTTTTAATGTGCAGTACTTCGGTATTACTTCGTAAGCATGAATGGGTATTTATTTATACATGTAAATAGTGTTTATTTTTTTCCTTTTGTTTACCACAAACTGTTATGAAAAAAGAGTATCCTTTGATTAAAAAAGAAACTTAGTGCTTTTAGTACGGTAAAACGCTCTTTTTTCCAAGGTTTGGTGCTTTTTGAAACTCAAAAGTTGGCAACACTGATTACTAACGAGAGATTAAGACGAATTTTATTGCCTGATAATTTTTGTAACTTAGGAACATCGAAAGAATGTTTCTTAATTAATAACAGGCTCATTGAACGAGCTATTCTTGCTGCGAAGAATAAGGATGTCTATCAACTAAATTAGAGCGGTATTGACAACAGTCATTGTTGAGCTGGTCTGCTCTTTTACAAGACCGCCAGGCCACTTGCTCACTTTGGTGAATACCACTAATGATATTCAATCCAGCATTCAAAGCGAGGAATTAACTGTTTAGCTGAGAGAGAGCGGGAGACCAGGTTTAGAGTTGTGGTTGAGTTAAAGTAGTTGAGGAGGTAGGGATTACCTTTGCGAGTGTTTATGTATCGAGATCAATGAGTCCGTATGGTTTATAGGTGCACATCAAGTCAGCCACGCACCTCATATGCCTGATATGCAAGAGAGAAAGAGAGAGAGAGAGAGAGATATGCGGGCAGGCTGATGAAGCGGTAGCGCAAGATGTTACCCTTTCACCGTGTATTTATTGGGGGACTCCATTGGAGGAGTCATGCTCTAGCTGCCGTAGGCTGCCGTGCAATGAGCTGGGATTAATCCAGGGATGTATTCGTGCAGAGCCCCAGTGTGGTTTGTAAGCAGTAGCTTAATACCATGCCAAAAATTACGCCGGGAGTGGAGTGTGGATGATGTATAAAGCACCGTGTGATAGCCACATTGGGTTAGCGTTGACCGTAGCTGAAAATGCCAGCGACTTATGACTTCACTAAGTTCAGCGAAGAGATATTTGAGAATTGCATAAAAAATGCATTCCCAATTAAGAACGAGCGAATTACTTTTAAACACAAGTGCGTTTGTGTGTTCGCTGCACTTAGTTTATGCGGGAAATGCATAAGTCGCTTAAACAATAACATATACGTCGATAAACACCGTTGTTGAAAAAGACGAATCAGCTAATTATCCAACGGAATTTTTGAACTCGATTGATCTTCCAGGGATGACCCACATTCTTAATTGAAAATAGGTTGGAAAATTATCACGTTGCGGAATACTAATCAGCCAAAACTCTGCAACGGTACGCGACTCGCAGTTAAGAAATTGATGAAGAACGTAGTGTAAGTAAAGATTTTTACGTGGCCTTTCAAAGGTGACGAATTACAATGATTCCGACCGATACACCATTTCGATTGTCGGCAAACCAGATATCCTTGATATCAATGCAGAGAATGGAAAAACGACAAATATTGTGTGCACACAAGTACTTATTACAAAATCAAACTTATATGAAACGTTTGCTTTGTTTCGTTAATAATTTATCATCCATGTAATAAAAATATGCACAGCGAAGCGTGGCAGGGTATCGCTAGTCTATATTAATAAAAATGTTGTGTTCGTATGTCACGGTCGTCAATACTCGAGAACGGCTGAACCGATTTGAATAATTTTTTTTTGTATTGTTAGGTATAAAACCAGAACCAATGATATCGCAAAATACTGGAGGGTTGCCACCTATTTGAAAATTTTTAAACCCAAATATATTGATAAAATAAATAAATTATTGCAATATGGGCATCAAATTAAAGAGGTTTAAGAAAGATAGCTGCTGGAAGTATTTTTGACGGGGGCTGCCACCTATTTGAGAATTTTAACTCAGTTAAGTTGATTAAGTAAATGAAATATTGCAATGTGGGTATCCAATTAAAGAGTGTTAAGAAGGCTTACAGCTGAAAATATTTATCATTAGGGTTGCCACCTGTTTCAAAGTTTAACTAAATTACACTGATGAAATACATGAAATATTACAATATTGGTATCAAATTATAGAGGGTTAAGAAAGATAACTGCTAGAAATATTTTTGAGGAGGGCTACAACCAATTTTGAAATTTTAACTCAGTTAAATTGTTAAAGTAAATGAAATATTGCTATCTGGGTATCAAACTAAAGAGTTTTAAGAAGGCTTACAGTCGAAAATATTTTAAACGAGGGTTGCCACCTGTTAAAAAATTTAGCGCATTTTAATTGATAAACTAAATGATATACTACAATATAGATATTAAATTAAAGAGGTTTAAGAAAGATAACTGCTGGAAATATTTTTTAGGAAGGTTGCCATCTATTTTACAAGTTTTAACCCAGTTAAATTGATAAAGTAAATGAAATATTGCAAGGTATAAAACTAAAGAGTTTAAAAAAGGCTCACAGGCGAAAATATTTTAAAGGAGGATTGCCACCTGTTAAAAAATTTTGCGCAATTTAATTGATAAACTAAATGATATAAAGAGGTTTAAGAAGGATAACTGGTGGAAATATTTTTGAGGAGGGTTGCCACCTATTTGAAAATTTTAACTCAGTCAAATTGATAAAATAAAAAAAATATTGCTATGTGGGTATTTAACTTTAGAGTTTTAAGAAAGCTTACAGCCGAATATATTTTTGAGGAGGGTGGTTACCTGTTGAAAATTTAACTAAATTTAGGGCCGTTTTCTAATGTAAGCAGTAAAGTTGCCTGTACTAACAGGGCAGATAAATTGTTCCTCACTTTAAAGTGTTTTCGTTTTCTTACCTTGCCGGTAAAAATTAATTTGTTATTTCGTATAGTGAAACTTCACTACATTTCCGGGAGTGAAACTTCACTACATTCGTCATAAAATTTTAAAGGTTGGCAATGCAACATAAGCAAATATAGAGCAAGAGGAACTGTTAGCAAAAACCAAAACCTTGGTTGAAATATCTAATATATCTGACTCATGAACCAAACCCAAACCAAAATTTAAAGTTGGGTACAAATTTTAAAGGTTGCATCGGGGGAGCAACAGTTTATCGATTCGAGAAATTAATGCGCTGATGAGAAAACGAAAACTCGTATATCGAGACGATAAAGTGGCCGGTAAACTAAAGGTTAGATGAGAAAACGGCCCTTAATCGATAAAATAAATGACTTATTACAATATAGGAATCAAATTAAACAGGTCTAAAAATTATGACTGCTGGAAATATTTTTGAGGGGGGTTGCAACCTATTTTAAAATTGTAACTCAGTTAAATTGATTAAATAAACGAAATATTGCAATATGGGTATCAAACTAAATAGTTTTAAGAAGACTTATAGCCGAAAATATGTTTGAGGAGGTTTGATACTTGTTTGAAAATTTAACTCAATTAAATTGATAAAATAAATGAAATGTTACGATATGGGTACCAAACGAAAGGTATTTGAGAAATCTTGATTTGCAAATATTCTAAATAAGATTATGCAATATGTAAAATGAACTGAAAATATTGAAATTAAATGAAGTATTATAATTGGTTCGAAACGGAAAGTGATTTGGAAAGCTTTACTAGAGAATATTTTTTAATGCTTCTACTTATCCAAATCCGGACAGTTTGAAAAAAAAAAAGAATTTACGATATCTTATCAAACGAAGTGATAAGTTGGTATACAAATTACGCAATGGAAAAAAATTAATAAAAAGTTACGGATACAAATGAAGAAATGATAAAAAGCGTAACGAAAACATAAAAATATCACGTGAAATGAAATAATGAAAACTTAAAATTGTTGTCACCATTCCTTTACATTATAAAACGGTTAAATTTGAATTATAAACAATGTGGAGCGGCGAGTGAAGCGAAGAGCTTTCATCGAGCAAGGCTTCAATTAAAAAAGTGTGTGCACGCTTTGCTCTTTACTATACGCTCTACCCATATATGTAATACTTCTATATTGGCAGTACGTTAAAAGTACATCCGCCAACATTAGAGTGCAGATATATAATGATAGAACGAGAAAACCAACCAACCAATGTACTCAGAATGACATTTGAAAAGAATAAAAAATCAGGAGCGGTGCAGTAATCGTCAAAATTTTGGAAAATTAAATTTTAATTTAATTAATTAAAGCCAAAAAAATTGTGTTTAACTTTTGAAAAAAAAGTAAGGAAAAAGGAATCGTGTTGTATGCGTCAGTATGTTATACTATTTACTTAAAAATGAGCCGTATCGGGTAAAACGGGCAGACGCTACATGCTGGCAGAGGTGCTGAAAAGGAAGGCAAGGATCCTCTCATCCTATCTTTTAAGAGTGGTTATGGTGATCGCCTCAAGTGTAACTTATACATCTCTTGCTGCTTATTAAAATCCGCGTTTACCACAAAGCTCGTCCCAATCACGTTCAGGAAAAAATTGTTGGTTATTTTATTTTTCTATTTTTTTAATATTTGTAATTTAAACCGCTCCTGGAGTGACTTGACAGTGGTTTGTTTGTAATAGTTCACAAATATACATTTATACTAACACAAGCAAACATCTATTTGATAGGCTGTCTGCCTTTGATTGCGGAATAAAAACACATAGTGAAGATACGTTACTATCAATATAGAAGTATTAGATATATGGCTATCCCATTGAAACATATGCGTTTGAAATCGACGCTTTGCTCGATGCTAGTAAATAAATTGTGAATAACATCAGATAATATTATTATGATTATGATTACTGTTACTATTGTGAACTCCTGTCGTGTAATTTCTGGTGTATACCAATGACATCAATATCATCGGTAACAAAAACGTCGAAGTCTGTCCTGCTTTTTCAAAGTTGGGTAAAGAAGCAAAGCGATTGGGTTTGGTGATCAACGAAGACAAGACGAAGTATCTCCTGTCATCAAACAAAGAGCCAGAGCAGTCCCGCCTTGACAACCACATTACTGTTGCCAGTTGTAATATCGAGAAAGTAGAGAATGTCCTTTACTTGAGAACCTGCATTAACACCGATAATAATGTCAGTATGGAAATCCAATGCAGAATCACTCTAGCCAACAAATGCAACTTTGGACTGAATAGGGAGTAAAGTTCTCTCTCGACGTACAAAAACCACACTCTATAAGTCACTCATCATGCCCATGCTGGTATATGGCGCCGAAGATTAGACAATGACAACATTCGATGAGACGGCTCTTGAAGTATTGGAGAGAAAGATCTTAGGGAAGATTTACAGGCCTCTGCGCGTTGGCGACGGGAGTACCGCAGACGATGGAACGATGAGTTGTATGAACTTTACAACGAAATGGACATAGTGTATCGAATGAAAATACAGCGGTTTCGCTGGCTTGGCCATGTCGTTCGAATGGGAAGCGACGTTCCAGTTCGTCAGTTGGCACAAAGAGAAACGACTGGCGTTCTTTGTCGACCTCGGCCAAAATGGCTTAGGCGTTTACAGCGCCAAATAAGGTTGATTATTTATGGCAACGGTTCGTTCAAACAATTACATAACCTTAGCTATCGCTTCGCCTGGAATTGCTACCAGGTGGAAACATTGCTAATTCAGCTCTTAAGCTGCCATTGAACATATAAATCATCGAAACTCCTACTTGCAATATTTCCAGAACATCCGGTATGGTAATTATTTGAGATCAGTACACGATGGCACATAAAAAATTGCTTGAGGTCCTTGATCCATTGTCGCGGGATTTGCATGGAAGCGTCCAACCATTCGAGAATGTATTGATATTGCCCTCAGGAGATTTTACGCAAACATTGTCTGTAATTTCTTGATTAACACTAGATAAATGCTTACATGAAATAGTCAACATTGTGGCTAGACGAACATACATATATACACTGCAGCCGAGGGATTTTCGCACCAAGTACTGGACATTGGGATCGGAAAGCTGCCAGCAAACGAGAGATTAAGACGAATTGTATTGCCTGATAATTTTTGTAACTAAGGAACATCAAAAGGAGAACTGATGGAAAGAATGTTTCTTAATTAAGAAAATTAATTACAGGCTCAGTGAACGAGCCATTCTTGCTGCGAAGAATAACGATATCTATCAACTAAATAAGAGTGGTATTGACAAAAGTCGTTGCTTGAGCTGGTCTGCTCTTTTACCATACTGCCATGCCACTTGCTCACTTTGGTGAACACCACTAATGTTATTGAATCCGGCATTCAAAGTGATAACTGTTTAGCTGAGGGAGAGCTGGAGACCAGGACTCAAATCGTAACATCCGTTCACCGATCGAAAACCATACGAAAGAAAATTACGTGATACGTCAGGCAGTATAAGCTGAATGAGACAAAGACTACGTTCACTTACGTCATAATCTGAAAAATTTGTTTTTACGTGACGAGTATTATGTGTGACGATTCGAGCCCAGGTTTAGAGTTGTGGTCGAGTTAGAGTAGATGAGGAGGTAGGGATTACCTTTGCGAGTGTTTGTGTATCGAGCTCAATGAGTCCGTATGGTTTATAGGTGCACATGAAGTCAGCCACGCACTTCATATGCCTGATATGCGACAGAGAAAGAGAGAGAGAGAGATATGCGGGTAGGCTGATGAAGCGGTAGCGCAAGATGTGTCCGTTTCACCGTGTATTCATTGTGGGACTCCATTGGAGGAGTCATGCTCTAGCTGCCTTAGGCTACTGGGCAATAAAGATTGCATAAAAAATGCATACCCAATTAAACACGAGCGAAGTGCCATTAAAAACGAGTGTGTCTGTGTGTTCGCTGTTCTTTGTTTAAGCGGGAAATGCATAAGTCGTTTAAACAATAACATATGCGTCGATAAACACCGTTGTGGAAGAAGACGAATCAGTTAATTATCCAACGGAATTTTTGAACTCAATTGATCTTCCAGGGATGATCATCTTCCTGCCTTGAGTGAATGAAAAATTTAAAAATTATAAACCTCAATCATAAGCGAGAAATAAGTAATGAAAACCGAAAAGAAAAAAATTGTTGATTTAAAATTGAAAATGATTTCACACTTACACAGCTCTGGTAGGTTTGTCTAAACGCGTTTAAAAAAAACAATATCCTTCATTACTCCTGCATTACTTGTCAACTAGTTTCAAGCTAGCTTTTTGTAGCTAACTACAAGTTATATATTTTATAGACAGAAGCTAACTACGACTGCGTTATTTTTTATCAAGTGATAATAAATATTTTAAAAGTTAAGTTATTGGGATAATTTATGTCGCTGCAATAATCTTATCAACCGTTATGTTAAATTACGGAGTTCTTACGATTTTTTGCGGATTACATATTGAAAACGAGCTTGGTCGACTTTTTTCCAAACGTTTAACCCATCACCTCGAACCAGAACGGGTCTTTTTGACCCACTGTTTAAAAAAATGGCTTATAGATGGTTAAAATTTCCACTAAAATATTAATTTTTCTAAGGAGAACCGAATGTAATGAAAAATACAATATACAAATTACATCGACAGACGAGTTTTTAAATAAGTGTCTCACAAAATCTAATTTATCATTATTAAGACTACGAGCATTGAAGTGTACAACATTTAGCCCATTGCCTTGCTTACAAAGAATATTTAGTAATACCGACTGATTATCGTCAACGCTAGAAAATGATTTATCCGCCGACATACGAATAACATATGGGAGAGACAACTTCAAGTAATAAATCAATAACAGAAAAGTGGTGGTTATTGACAGGCTTAACAGAGATTGAAAACAAAGAGGAGGGAAAAATAAAAATAATACAATTATGAATAAAGGCAGAGGAACAATATACGTTAGACATTATTTAATGTGTTATAACTAATTATGTTGAATAAGTCCGTGCTACTCGGTACTGCAACCGGCTCACTGTCAGCAGACACACGTACAAACACCTCGCCTCGCCGTGAAAACACACTATGCAGTTTTTTCAGTTTTTTCAGCTTAATTCCAGCTTGCAAAATTGTTCTGTTAACAGCAGAAAGACTCTCATAAATGAAAAAGTCGCTGTCAGAGCCAAAACCTGCTAACTTAACAGACAGCGCAGCTTTGGTTTTTTTTCTGTATCTGGCGAAAGCAGACAAAGTGCGTGCGCGATCGTATTGGGAATTGAATTTTACAATAACAGCACTGTTTGGATGCTCAGCTGTATGTTTTGTGCGAAAAATATCACGAAACAGCGGAGATGGAAGGTCGAAGGATTTGCAGGCACAGCTGAAAATGTCTCTTAGACTCTCCTCTTTAGCAAAGGGCAAACCAAAAATTATAGCATCAGTTGATTCACCAGCCGCCTTCTCTTGCTTTAGTTTATTTAATTCGTCTTTGACTGTATTAAGTTCAGCGGAGAGGCTAACAATAAAAGCATTACTTATTCTCAAAATGCATGAAAACTATAGTAAGCTTGCAAACAATTAATAACATTTTGTGATTAACAGTTTTACTAATGTATTTGCACTTCAAATTTGTGTTTTGATAAAGTATTAATTAAATAAATTAATATTGTAAATTATTATTTTAATAAATAGATTTAAAGATATTTATACTTGGCAACTCTTGGACTTTTCTTCATTTGTAACAAATGACAGATGTAAACAAAATAAAACAAGTAAGAAAGTCTAAGTTCGGGTGGAGCCGAACATTAAATACCCGGCGCAAGTATTAAATATATGTTTTGTCACCTTTCCGAAAGCTACCGCTAGATTGTAAGCCGGGGTGTATCAATTTTGAGTAAATTAGCGTCCTTCAATTTCGAAATATTGCAGTTTCAAGCATTTCTGAAATTTACCGGTATATGAAAAGCGGCCGTAATTTTAGTCCGATTTCAATAATTTTCAAAATTTTGCTTTTATGTGGCAAGCACAATAACCATACCGAGTTTGGTACAAATTGGTAGAACGGTTATTGATATACATATATATGATCATAAGTGGCCGGTGCCACGCCCATTTTCCAAAATTTTACCATAAACGTATTTCTTGGTAAATAATTGTTGCAAGCATCAATTTAGAATAAATTAGCTTTAATATTTACTGATTTATCGAAGATTTTGTATTTCTTTAAATTACCGTTATATGGGTATGGGCGTGGTTATTGTCCGATTTTTTAAATTTTCGGCCATTTCATATGATATACTAAGGCCAACAACTGTGCCGAGTTTGGAAGAAATTGGTGCAGCGGTTACGAAGATATACATATGTAACCATAAGCAGGCGTGGCTACGCCCATTTTCCAAAAATGTATAATATTATTATTTTTCGTCTGAAAATTATTGTAAATATTAATTTTGAGTGAATTATCTTCAGTAGTTACTAAAATATCGCAGTTTTCGTATTTCTGAAAATTACCGTTATATGGGAAGTGGGCGTGGTTACAGTCCAATTTGGCCCATTTTCAATAACAACCTACCTTGGATTAACGGAAACCTACGTACCAAATTTCGTTAAGATATCTCAATTTTTGCTCGAGTTATCGTGTACACACGATGTATTCATTCTGAGCATTTATGTATACATTTGTCTATATCTATCTCGATTCGTTTTGGCTCGGGTTCGGTGCGTTCCGGAATAAAAATAATTGTATTTTTACAAATTTAAAGGAAACGGGCGTTCTTTACAAAAAAATGTAGTTAGGGATCGAATTGCGCATATATTTTTTTTTCCAATACCAAGTACCTCCAAGAAGTGTTAAACCACTAAATAGCTTAAAAAACGCTTCCAAAAATTCGAAACGAGAGTGAAGTGCAGTGTTCAATTGTGATCGAAATTGCAGGCAAAATTTGTGCGGGAGTGATTAGTGTTTTACTTATTTGAAGAAATATTGCCCGTGGTCATTAAAAAAAAGCAAACCATGACCCCCGCTTTGCACTGGTGGTACAAAGTACTTGAATAGCCCCTTATATTTATATTTATTACATGTGCTTGTTTTGTGCACGCACGGCCAGTTAAACCGGTATGTCTGAATCGATTTCCCTCATCATTCTTAGCAATTTGATGTGCATTTTTATTGTTATGTGTTGCAAACAGACATTTTAGGAACTAAATAGGTTCTAAAATCTCTGTACACAAGCGCACTTATTTTTAACAGTTTCCAGTTTATGTAATACTAATCAAAACAGCTTTTATTTATTTTATGTATTATATGATTTCTGGAAGCGTCGAATACAAAAAAGGGTTGTGACTGGGTTTATGTAATTTGAAATTGTATTGATGATTACTAATAATAATAGAAAGGCGCTTACATATCGACGGTCCTCTGCAATAACGACACAACTAAAAATTTAATATATTTCAGTAGAGCCAATTAAAGATTTTTTGTTTCGCAATTTAGCAATAATGTGTCTTGGAACGTAATTATTCCGGATTATTTACAGTCATACTTTAAGCTTTCAAATTATGTCTTTTTCTAAACCTGAAATTTTGAATTGTGCCGTTATTGCAGAGGACCATCGACATAAGTTTGTGTTGGGCAGAGCTACTCCTCCGATTGTGGCATGCGCCTTGATGTTGTCGCACAAAGGGGAGGGACCTACAGTTTTACGCCGACTCCTGCCGGGGGCCGACCGCTATTACAAAAAACATTTTCTTTTATTATGTTGGCCGGAACTGGACTCGGACGCTCACCCTGCGGAGTGATAGTGCGCACTTCTAACCACTACACCACAGCGATCGCTTAATTAATTTTAATCACTAATCGCGATTAACCATTTACTCGTTAATTTTTAGTCATTCATAGACTAACATTTTGTCGACAATACTCGCATAAGATAGTCCCAAATTTTCACAAAAGAGAAAAGTGATTTTCTTCAAAACTTTTGAATGACGTCTTGACTGAACTTACTAATTCGGAATTTATACTATTATACAAATACAAATTTTTCTATTAAATGTTCCATAAATATTAGGAGACTTTTATTATTTAATTTATTTTTTGCACATAAACTTGTATCTTGAACTTCTTTTTCCAAAAAGTGAGGATGTCAAAATTTTTATAGATATCGGATGTACGACAATTTTCTAAAAAGGTCTCTTATAGATAAGTTCATGAAAATTATTCCAAACGAAAACTTAAAATTGATAAAAAAAATCTTTACTAAATTTAACTACATCAGTTGCTATGTGTTTCCATGATACAAAAAACCACCTGATAGATAGACGAAACAAAAAATGTAAATATGCTTATTTGACAATTGGTTTGAATGTATTGGTTGATATTTTTTCACAGTTGTCGTTTTCGTTAACCCAAATTTAAATATTTTCTTATGGTGAAAAATATTTTCAAGGCACATAAAATAAAATAACGGGAAAACAAAATTCCAACCAAATCAGGCGTGAAGCGTAAGCGATTCTGACCTACATAAGGCATACCGTGTTCCGAACACAAGCTTGAGTGAATAATAGTGGGCTGACTTTGGAAAATGGTTCGGGCTGGCTTTCCATTACATCGGTTTTTGGGTGTTTTCGCAAAACTATCACGAATTTTGTCATGAAACTTGGCGGGATGTTAAGAAACGTATATAATTACATTATTTATCAGTCTTTTCAGTTTATTAGTAATAGTATTTAACTAATTTGTTGTTAAATTCTTCGCAGTTTCACCAGCAAAGTTTCATATAAAAAAATCAATCATATAGAAATTCTCAGGCCTAAAGATAATACCTCTATTAAAAAAAATTTTGACAAATCAGTAGTTTTCGAGATTAAGGTGGTAAAAACATCCCAAATTTGCTTTATTCTATGCAAGGAGGATACATGTATTTCGTTTAAAACGTTAAATTTTGGAAAAATGAGCGAAAATCGCACGATTTTTTATTAAAAATTCTCAGCTGCGGCGCTTCTTTTACATAAAAATCTAGACTTCGATAAATACTTAAAATTTTTTATAAAAAATCGCACGATTTTTTATTACAAATTTTCTCCTGAGACGCCTTTTTATAAAAATCGATAATTCGATAATACATAATTCCAATTTTTATTAAAATCAATACTTCGCCTGCAGCGCTTTTTTACGTTAAACCGTATCTCAATATAAAATGAAAATTTTCAATAAAAAAAACAGCGACTTTTACTACTATTCGTTTTACTATTTTATTTATTAATCATCTGACGGCACCAACATCTGTGTTCATTTCCAGCACTTGCATGTAATCAATGAAACTTTTTAATTAGAAACCTCCGCGGTCCTAAAAAAGGTCCTATATCCTAATTTTTTTCAAATTTGGACCGAATTGAAGAAAATTTTCCCAAATTTAGATATTTGAACGAAAGTCGGTGCCTTTGGTATAATTTAGGTTAGCATTAAATTTTGGCGAAATCTCCCATGTAGTAATTAACAATATTTTTGTTTTATTGTTTTTTTTACGAATTTTGCTGTTCAAATTTACATTACAAATATATCAACAAACATTTTTGGGTACTTTTGCACCAGCCGTTGCCAATGGGTTAATGCCAAAAAAATCCTATACATGCACAATATTTCATGTATTATTTAATTTAATACAGTATATTTTGCTTTGCTCCCTTTATGCTTAAGTGCACATTTAGGATACGTACCCTAAAATGCGCATTAGCGGAATTATTTTTAACATTTATAAGGAAACTCCTCCGAAAAATGCATTCAGCATACCTGCACATTGACATCAAAGAAAGTATTACGTTTACATGCACTGGCCCTACAATTACCTAATTTTACCAGCTTTTATTTATATTTCTCATCTCGCAAAACAATGAAAATGGCTATCAATTAATGTAGTTATATAGATAATTAGATACCATGCGGTAAAAATTTCTCTTGCAGTAATTTGTACGTGGTAAGTGCTCCTCCATTATTTTGTTTCATAGGGATTCGGATACCTTACTCATTGAAGTAGTAAAGAAAATTCGCTTAAGTGCGTTTTTCGGTTAAGTGTACAAGTTTTTCGTGCAAAGAAAGATGGACAGCTAAGCAAAATATACTGTAAGCATATTGTCAATGGCTGGTTTACTGTATACTGTAAGCATATTGTAAAATTTCATGCTACCATACGCAGTGTCTAAAATAAGCAAAATGTCTTTTGTTTTTTTAAATAAATGAGGCTAATGCTCAATAAGTTGATAATTGTTGTTATCATTTGCATACTTCACACCAACTCCAATATTGATCAGTGAACTATGTTTTAATTTTACCCAAATAAACAACGATATAGTTTAATGGTCAAGCACATATGGAGGATTCACAAGAGGTGTTAAGTGTCGTAATGTGTTAAAGTCTTAAAATTTTTAAACGTAAAATAACACCTAGTACTTCTTTAGGCGTTTTTTAACATAACCAAAATGTTTTTCAACTAGTAGGAATTATATTATTGGCTCTTATTGTACCCAACGAATCTTTCAAATCGCTTTTAACCGTTCCTTTATATTGAACAATTTTAAGCCTTTAAGACATTACGACGTCTAACACGAATTGTGAATCCCCTAAATATGCATTAAATTACACATCAAAATTTGTAATTTCAGTGTTCAAATTATGTATATCAGAAACAATCGCACCCGATATTGAAAACTGTAATGGTCCTGGCTAGTTACATTGTGAAATAATCAGATGGCATAAAGACCCAAAATATTTTTAAAATATGTTCACTAAAATTTTACGGGAGTGTCTATTCGCGCTTTACCAGTGTCACCATTGCCAACAGTGTACCAGTTTCACCAGTGTACCAGTGTCACCAGTGTACCAGTGTACTAGTGTCGCCAGTGTACCAGTTTACCAGTGTATCAGTGTACCAGTGTCGCCAGTTTCACAAGTGTCGCCAGTGTCACCAGTGTACCAGTGTACCAGTGTCACCAGTGTCGCTAGTACCACCAGTTTCAATCAGTGTTGCCAGTGTCGGATGTGTCAAAAGTGGCACCAGTGTCACCAGTGTCGACAATGCCGCCAGTGTCACCAGGGTCACCAGTGTCGCAAGTGTCACCAGTGTCGTTTAACATAGTGTCGTTTTACATAGAAAAGCGCCGCATACAAAATCGCCCAATTTTTCAATCCTCTTTACTATATATTAAAAATTTTTCGCGCGATATTTTATTCCAAATTTTCGCCTGCTTCGCTTTTTCTAACAAAATTTTTTTTTATATATAGTAAAGAGGATTGAAAAATCGGCCGATTTTGTATGCGGCGCTTTCCTATGTAAAACGACACGATGTAAAATAACACTGGCGACACTGGTGACACTTGCGACACTGGTGACACTGGCGACACTGGTGAAACTGGTGACACTGGTACACTGGTGACACTGGCAAAGTGCGAATAGACATTCCCAAATTTTATTAACCTAAATGCATTAGCGCACACAAGGGGTGGGTTTTGGGGCTCAAACCCTCCCTAAAGCCAATAGCCTGAAATTCAAACTGTATCTTAAAGCCTAAAATCCAACTCTCAAGAAAAATCACAAGAAATATTTTTTTATTATTTCTGTTTCTTGAATAAATAAATATGAGGGCATTTTTTTCTTGAGAGCTGCAAACTGATTCAAGAAATTTTGATAGAAGAAAATTACTTTTCCATTTCGTGTGCGTCATTTTATATTAATTTTTCCTTTTTCTTGAGAGCTCTTATAAGTTTAACTGCGAATGAAAACATTGTCCTAAAAATATGCAATGCATACTCATTTACTGTTGTTTTTTTACACTTTATAGTCTAAAAGAGTTTACCACTGATATGTACTTAACAAGGATTCGAAGATTTAATTTGCCAACTTCGAATTCGTTCCACCAATACTAAAAAAATTAGGCAATCGTGAAAAATCACCATCTCCATCGAAAACCAGAGATCGAGGAGAATTAACATTAAACTCTTTTTAACATTGTTGTTGAGTGCATCTTGTGTTTGTAGAACTTTATATTAAACGAGTAATTTTCAAACTACCGGACGACCCTTCAGGTACCCTCTACCCATAAAAAAAAGAATTATTGAAATCGTGGCCCAAAGTTATGCGGTAGCATACATAAAAAAAGAAAAAAATATACCGACGAATTGATAACCTCCCCCTTTTTTGAAGTCGGTTAAAAATGCTTGAGTACTTTGTTAATTTTATGTAAGTAAAGTGCAATTTATGAAATTTCAAAAAGTTTATTTATTTATTACATACTGTACAGAAAACTTGCATAAATATTCTTTAAATAGCATATTATCTGAATTTTCAGATGAATAAACCCCTCTCAAAATATATTCCTGGGTGCGCCCCTGCCTAAATGTAAAGTTTTTGTGAAGTGTTTATTTAAGATATGACCTATTTTTAAAAGGTACATGTTAATACAATTGTTTCATATATAATCCCAAATTTATGATATAAAATCCCCTCTACCAAAAAACTTAAATTGGGTAACACCACTTCGAATTTTACAATTGGGCGCGTTTCTAAGACGCAACTGTTTACCTAAACTGTTGCTGAAATGCTGTCAACTGTTGAGTTCAACAGTTACGTCTTAGAAACGGTATTATACATAAACTGCCAAAACATTTGTAAACAAGCAAAATTAAATAAAACAGCACAAAAAAAAATAAATATTAAGCCAAAAATATGGATAGCACAGAACTTATAATGGAGTTTTTCTTATTTTATTTTTAATATATGTATTTGTACGTGTATTTTATTTTATTAACAGCCAGTTTCGCCAACAATTTACAGACATATTGTTTTTTATTTGAATTTTCTATGACAACTGACGGAAGGGAAACATCATTTTTGACTTATATAAATTGTTGACTTCATGTAGCGAAATAATTTTATGATGGAAAATGGCGTAAAGTTGCCAACGGTTGAGCTGAGTGGAACTACTCAACTATGCGTTTCTGAAACAAACACTCAACAGTTTAGCAACAGCTACGTCTTAGAAACGCGCACATTGGGCAGTTGTCAAAAATCTACCTTTTTATAAAAAAGTTGTTTAACCGGGTGTCTTTGAACTAATGATTGGTTGGTTTTGAGTGAATAGAAAATTTAAAAATTGTAAACCTCAACCTTAAGCGAAGAATAAGTAATGAAAACAGAATAGAAAAAAAAATTTTGATTTAAAATTGAAAATGATTTCACACTTATACAGCTCTGGCAGACAGCTCTTAAAAAATAATTTTTTTTGGTTGAAGGTTTTTCACGTTTTTTCCACACCAAACTATGTTCGACAATTTTCATTTATCTGGAGGAAACTGCCAGCAAAAATAATTGCTAAAAATCAATCAGCTTGAAATTTGCACTTCATTATACTAGAATTAAATGGTCTAGAAAACTGCATACCAAAATTCTAATTAAAAAGTTTGAAATTTTGGTGAAAGAAGCAGAATTTTTCTAATTTTTGCATAAAGTTTGAAATCTGAATTTATATGGTGTTTGTTGTATGTATACCAGCTAGACTTTTATAAAAAAATAATAAACATTAAATAAACAAATGCAAGGCAAATGCCAGTATGTACATATGTACATACCTAGCATATAAATTCTTATGCATTGAGTGCAAAAGAGTGTATTTTAGTACAAAACGAAATGAAATTTTATGTTCCTAAACATTTCTTACTTAGTACCATATAAAAAAGTTTTTTATGTAGTGTACATAAATGTGATATTTGTACATATATTTTCACACATACATATGTATGTACATACATACAGGTGTCTGTAACGTTGCATAAAAAGCCAATTAATTCAATTATTTGTTTTCTGTAGTTTTGTTAACTCCGTTAAATTAATTGATTTTATGAATTAATACATCTATTTCCATAGGCCGATTAATCGGCATCGGCATCGGAATCTGAAAAAAAATTGGAATCGGTCGGACTCTATACATATGAGGTTTAAACAAGGCACGCTTGTGGAACTGAAGTCAAACTCAATTGAAAAATTTATTTATTTATTGAATTAAGTCTACAGTACAAAGTACCTTACAGATTAGCAAAATAAAATATACTTATGTATATACAATGATAAACTTATAAAATAATTGAGTTTAAAAAAATACCGTTTTTGGAGAAAAGATATAATTTACAGCTAGGAAAATTTACATGAATACTTACATATCGTCGACTGGTGGAGAATAACTCGTGTGCTTCAAGTTAAATACCTCATAAACAATGGTGGCATTTATGATTGATCACCTAGTCGATTTGGTTAAATATAATCGGACTATAGTTAAACATTACATAAATACAATAAATCGCATTAATGTTTAGAATTAACAATAACAACCACGTGGATCTTGAACTTTTTTGCAAAAAGTGAAGATGTGTTATGGTACGCATACGACGAGACCAGTAGTGAGTGCAGGCGGCATGACAAAAATGAAGCACTGTGGCTAGTCATGTCGGCTGGGCGGGTTCTTACCCTCACTACTGTTCCCTACTCTATACCAGAGAAAAGTCATGCCTATCAAACATCTTCGCTTCCGGCATGGCCGGAAGTATTGGACGGGCACATAAAAAAATATTCAACAATTAAAAAAAAAAACAGTTACACAAAAAAGCTGAAAAAGACGTTAAAATTAAATATTTAAAATAAACTGAAAAGCAAAAGAAACCAAACTAAAAACTCTGAAATAAAAGGAAATGAACAAAACAAAAACCTACGGCCGAATATGAGGGCGCCACCGATGTTGTTGTGCGCCCGGTGCTGTCCCACCCTCGCCATGGCTACTGGCGCACCTTAATATCAGTAGCCCCATTATTAAATCGAATGGGCCTTCCTAAGTAATTAAAGAAGTCAGCATTCACATTTAGTTACAAAATTTCATCATTACTTAAATCTAATTCCTATAAGCTAACTAATCTAAATCCTATCATTTCTTAAAAACTAACTCCTAACATCTAACTCGCGCGCTTAATTCTAAACGAACTTAAACTACTTAAAACTAAGGTAAATAATTAAGGTATTTGAAGAAGAACAAAGAAAAAAAATCTGTTCTTTCTTATTTTCTCTTTTCCTTCTTTGTATACATAAAAAAAGGATATTTATAGGTAATTTATTTCTTCATTATTTCTGTTGTTATTATTATCAGTTATGCTGTCTTTAAATATATAGTGGCCATTTTTCTTTTATTGTATTTATAGTATTTTGTTTAAAATTGGCTGACTTCCAAAACGTCTATTGCTTTGTATACGTACAAAGTAAAAGGTTCCATAACGTCGAACTACACAATATTGACAATGTGTACTGTTCCAAAACGCAGCCGATTAGTTATCGGAACGTATCGCTTGAGCAATCAGTGCATCAGAAACAAAGTTGATGCTTCGTTTGTTATTGGTTACCATTGGTGTTTTAAATATGGAAAATTCAGAAAAATTTTCATTGCTGTATTGAATATTTAAAATATGCAATGTATATGGTTGCAATGTGTCGCAACTCTGCATATACAAACAGTTTGAATACCGCAGTATAACAGTTTCCAAACATTGTATTGATAAGTTTTGGAAGTCAGCCATTATTTTAGCTTACCTTTTATTAAGGTTTTACTTTATGTTACCTTATTTATACCTAATTTTCCGCTTTAAGTCCGCTTTAAAATCCGTGTTTATTTATTTGTGTAACCGTGTTTATTTAAAACTTTTTTCTAAATTGAAGTTTAATTAATTTTCTTTTTAATTTAATCCAATTTAATTTGATTTTAATTCAGTTTAATTTCACTTAATTTTAATTTATTTTATTTGATTTTATATATATATTTCTTCGTTTTATTATATTAAAATTTTTTGTTTATTTATTTATATAGACTTCTGTTAGTTACAATTTCTACTAAATTGAAGTTTATTTTATTTTATTTTAATTTAACTTGATTTTATCTCAGTTAAGTCAGTTTCCCTCTATTATATTTAATTTTGTTAATAATATTGTTATCTCTTTAATTTTATTAACCAATTTGGGTTTACATAAAGAAAAATTCCCTTAAAAGTTATTAACTAAAAAAAAAATAATAATGTTACTAGTCTTTCTACTTGCGATTTCTTTATATAAGACATGTGAATTTTAGTTGAAACATTTTAGCCGTTTTTAGCTGTTTTTTTGCCAATATAGCCGGTCGGCCCAAAAAGTTCTGGCAAAACTGACAATGATCCGGATCTATAGTGAATCTGCCTTAGAAACTGTATCTTATAGTTGGTGGCGATTTCTATGTGGGTGGGTGCGTATCATTGTTCAACAGAAATCCTGTATATGTACATACATACACAGACTTCTTTAGATGAAATACCTTAAAAGCCAGTTTCAATTTAAGTGAAAAATGATTTTTTTTCTGTCAGATTCCATATTAAATTCAATTAAAAAAAAATAAATTTTCATCATATTGCTTTCATGAAACTGGCTTTTAAGGTATTTCGACAGGTGGTGATTTGAGATTTACCACTGCACAACATATAACATTGGTGTGTAAGCAAGTGGACGTGGGGCGCTCACTTTGGTTGTGAATTATACGTGATTTTCTAACTAAATAATTGGAAAAATGAACTGTTTAATATGTAAATAAAGAATAGAAAATTGATTGGTCTGACTGCAAAACTATTTTCACTGCAAATGTGATAACATAAAGCCTGCCGACATTGAATTTTTTAAAGCGCACAATAAAAAATTTCGTTGTGACAAGTGCAGTGGCTTGCGCAGAAAAACTCTACACCAATCAACAACAACGCAAACTTTATTTATAAGAAAATTGATTAGAAAAACAGCTGTGCTAGTCTTTTTGTGGATATAACGAAAGCATTTGACATGGTTGACCATGACATTCTACTGAGCAAGCTTAATTCCGCAGGTTTTCGTGGGACCAATCTCGATTGGTTTAAGTCTTACTTATCAAATAGAATTTAAAGAGTAAATATTCACAATAATCTCAGCACAACCAGAGGCATAACCTTAGGTGTTCCCCAGGGATCGGTTCTTGGACCAATTTTGTTTTTGATATATATCAATTCCATATTTTCGCTGCCTTTTATGGGAAAAGTTACAGCTTTTGCTGATGACCTTGCGATTGCATATGGATCGAAAAATGCATTTAATCTCTTTGTTGATATCAACCACGATGTTCATTTGCTAAGATCTTGGTTTGCTAGTCATAAACTCGTGGTAAGCAGCAAAATAAAATTATTGTATTTTAGCGTTTGTGGCAAGGAAATACCTAGTAATGAAGTTGTTTTTCATGCCCATAATTGTATGCGGCACAAGTTATGCAGCAATAAATGTGTTCAGCAAAAATCTATAGCTACTTTTGACGAGAATACAATTTGTGACAGTACATGCTTTGTCGTCGAAGTTGTTTCTAACTTCAAGTATTTAGGGGTTATAATTGACCAAAATTTAAGTTGGTCATCACATATCTCCGCCATGAAGCAATATTTGTTATCAACTGTTCGTTCTTTCTATTATCTAAAAAAACTGTGCTCAAATAGAATATTAAGAACCGTGTATCATGGACTAATCCACTCTAAACTACAATACGGGATAAGTTGTTGGGGTAGTGCATATACTAGTAAGATCCGTCCGATATTAATTTTGCAGAAGTGTCTCATCCGAAGAATGTGTAACGCTGACCGTCTAGCGCATTCTATGCATCTGTTGAAAAAACGAAATATTCTTCCCGTGCGACACTTGTACTATTTTAAACTTTTAAAATTTTTTTTTTTACGGAGCGAATACATACGAAGTCCTATATACATACCCTATAGTTTAAGAAGCAACTCCTTTTCTCATGTTTCGGTTCCTGGCTTTCGCACCACGCTTTTCCGCAACTTCTACACAACATTATCATGTAAACTTTTTAACAAACTCCCCAACGAGGTCCAAATTATTAGAAGTCTATTTGTATTTCAAAAAGAAGTCAAATTGTGGCTTTTTGGTTTCAGTCATTGAGATTCTGCTACGACCTATTACATAATTTCATTTGGTTGCTCTTACTAATTCCTAATATTGATTTAAGAATTTAAATTACACATCATTTTTCTTATGTAATATTCTACTTATTTATCACAAATGCGTGTATTATAACGAGTACAAATAAGTATTATCTTTATGCGCCCCACAGCATTTTTATAATACAATATGAATGAAATGGCATCACTTCTGTTCTTTCAATGAACATCAGATGCCATTAACTATTTCTCATTTAGGCTTTAGCATCCGTATTTAAGTAATATTTAGCAAAGTTGTGAAGATATATTGAGAAATAAAGAAAATACAATACAATACAATACAAAAACTCAAACCTGGTGTCTCCGAATGAAGCAAATCAGATCCATTGGGCCAATCGTAACACACGAGAGTTCGATATACTCAATGGTTCAACAGGTCGATTTAGTCTGACATTCACGGCACCATTTCTGACTTGTCGAGTTTTAGTAATAAATCGACATCAGCACCTCTTTTTTGCCATTGGACTGCCTTTACCATTTCCTATACATGTTTTGAATATTGCCAAATCGGATCATAAAAAAATATTTTTAGCAATAACTCAACTCCAGCGCCAAATGGCGGGTTAAATTGTGAAACTTAACTATCCAGAGACTCACAGAAATCTTTGTTAAAATCCCTCCAGCCATTTAGGATTTCACTCACAAACATACCTACAGAGAAATTATATACACATTAAAAAATAAGTAAAAGGCAATACGTTTGTACTATGCCATGCCCTCTTTTCAAAGAGCCTATTTATCTCCATTAGTATGGGATTGATTTCATATATCTCCATACGAAGTTTCAGTACTGTACCATGAGCACTTCCGGAGACCCGGCTGGTATGGTAGGTGCCGCGCCCACTTTTCCAATAGCTCCATATTTTCTGCATGACTATGCGATTAAGTTCAAATATATCCACACCAAGTACTATACCAAGAACACTTCCAGGGATACTTATTATGTAAAATTCGGTTTATATGGGGAGTGCCACGCCCCCCTTTTCAAATAGTCCGAGTTTTTCTTCATGAGTATGCGATTGATTTCATATATCTCCATACCCAGCTCCAGCGCTGTACCATGAACATATCCAGAGATATACAGTATGAAAAATTCGGTTTGTATATGAGGAGCCACGCCCCATTTCCAATAAATCTAATTTTTCTTCATGAGTATGCGATTGATTTGATATATATACGATATATGTATATATGTACTATATATATATGTACCAAGTTCCAGTACTCTACCATGAACACTTCCAGAGATACTTATTATGAAAAATTCGGTTTATATGGGGGGTGCCACGCCCCCTTTTCAAATAGTCCCGAGTTTTCTTCATGAGTATGCGATTGATTCCATATATCTCCATACCCAGCTCCAGTGGTGTACCATGAACACTTCCAGAAAAATACAGTATGAAAAATTCATATTGTATGGGAGTTCCCACGCCTTTTTACAATAGCTCCAAATTTTCTCAAGAGTATGCGATTGATTTCATATACATAGAACCTCCAAACCAAGTTCTAGTACTCTACCATGAACATTTCCAGAGATATACAGTATGAAAAATTCGGTTTGTTTGAGGTGCCACGCCCACTTTCCAATAACTCCAATTTTTTCCATGAGTATGTGATTGTATGTGAGTGAAGTTCAAAAAATTGACCATGAACGCTTCCAGAAATATGCAGTATGAAATATTCGGGTTGTATAGGAGGTACCACGCCCTCTTTTCCAATAGCTCCAATTTTCTGCAAGCAGATGCTATTGATGTAGTGCAGACATGGGCACTTTTTTGCCCGCGCAGTAGCGAAAGTGCGAGCGCGGGCTAGAGAAAGGGAAAAACAGTTTACGGGAGGAAGGGTATTAAAAGTTGCGAAAAAATTATTTATATCCCCACCGACATCATGTTCATCGTAGTACGGCTGCGGTAATACTGACTTTGTGCACCAAACAAAGAGCGTAAATTTTCCTCTTATTCACAATAAACCATCGTTCGGACTTTGCTCCGATAGGAGTAGATTTGTTCCGTTTTGTCGAAACAATTTGAAACCTAGTCCTCTACTCCGCTCAACTGAAAATCTGCTCCGCTTTGTTGCAAATTTACTCTTCAAATAGAAAGGAGGTGGGGTTTTTAATAGCAAACTTAAAGTTATATTTTACCTTTTTATCGGCACGATTGTTACATTGGTGAGCTACAGCACCTTTGCAAATACACTTGAATTCGTGAATAGGCCCTCACAATCGCCCGATTTGAACCCGATCGAAAAAGATTGCTCTGTAATTGCGTCGTTGCCACCGATGTAACAATTGTCCCGGTAAAGAAATAATGAAATAACTTTTTATTAATTTTAACCAAGGCATTTTAACTTTAATGATAATTGCTCGCTGGATTAAGGCGCCTTTACACGGGTGATTTTCGAGTAGATTTTTGTAGTTCGACCAAAATCGACCCGTGTAAATGACATCTCAACCGTAAAATGTAAATGCTTTGGCTAGTCGATTTTCCAGTCTACACAAATCGACCCTTGTAAAGGAAGCTTTTGCCCCTTATTTAGTCCCAAAATACAGTGATACGAGAAAAAATGAATTGTTTTTTATAAAAATAAGAAATGCAAATCTACTACGAAAACTTGATTTTTACTCTCATTTTGAGTCCGAACAGAAAGAGCGCACGATGAAGGTCAGCTAGTGATCAGTATTGCCAAGTTTTTTATTTAAAAAAGCACCAAAACACTGAAAATATCGCAATTTTCCCAAAAAAAAACACCAGATTGCTGTGTTTAATTGTATTTTTGCATATAAAGCTGTATATTCAAATATTTTAAGTAATCACGCAATGTCACTTGTAAATATTTCCAACTATGCGCAGTTAATTAATCTAATTAGCAAAATGTTTTTTTATTTGTAAAACAATTTGCAAAACTTTACGTGGTTTCTCTAGCGGCTTTATTTTCATGCAACTGCTTACTTTTGTACAAATGCGCACACCCAGCTAATAACCAGGATATTCTATTCCGTGATAGAGACTGTGTGAAAATATTGCGTTTGGATTATCTGGGAGCATATTATCCAGAGGAGGAGCTCAGCCAAACACTAACATATGTGTAAGTCAACGGATAAAGTTTTCCGTACGTTTGGAATGAATAAATGACTGAACAAAATAAATACAATGTCACCATAGAATCACGTTTTTAATATAAAATTACATTGAAAAGGACACCAAAGAACGAAACAAGCGCTAAACTAAAAAATTTTCGCGTTCTAATTCCCTAAACGCACTTAATTTATTGCGAAAGCCACAAAGTTGGCAACAGTTATATCGATGCTCATCACATTCGAATACATGCGCAAAAGTGCCCATGTCTGATGTAGTGGTAAGCAGTGCGCGCTTTCACTCCGCAGCGCCTGCGTTCAAGCTCTGGTTAAAGCAAGGTCCCAAAAAAAAATTTAGAAAAAAAAGTTTTTTCTTAACAGCGGTCGCCCCTCGGCAGGCAATGGCAAACCTCCGAGGGTATTTCTGTCATGAAAAACAGCTTCTCATAAAACTACAATCGCCGTTCGGAGTCGGCGTAAAACAGTAGGTCCCTCCCTTTTGTGTGACAACATCACGCGCACGCCACAAATCGGAGGAGAAGCTCGGCCAAACACTAACATATGTGTAAGCGCCAATCTATTATTATTATTATTAATATTTTTTTTATTATTATTATATGCGATTGATCTTATATATCGCTACAACAAGCTCTAGTACTTTACCTAGTGATAGAACTTTTTAGAAAAGTTTCGATACTTGTACTCATATAGAATACTCTAAAAAAGTATCGATTCCAGTACTCATATTTGCAAAAAAGTATCGATAATACTCGTACTTCCAATTATGTATTCTCAAATGAAACGCAAAAAGGAAACAAAAATCATATTGCTTTGCCTTTTTCACCTCTTCCTATTTAAAAATTGAATAGTCACTGTTCTTAATAGTTTTAATCTTATCTAAAGGAGTTGGAATAAACTTCCAATAAGATTAGTTTTACATGCGTAAATTAAAAATTAGCAAAAAGCTCATTTCAAGTTTTTAAAAGCAATTATTTTATAATTGTTTGACGCGTACATGTATTTATAAATAACTTTACTTTAAAAATGAAATGCAAATGTAGAAGACGAGAAGCAAATGTGGAAAGATATTGGAAAGATAAGATCTCTTTCATAAAAATTTTCTTCAAGAATGGGCTGGATTTCGAATTCACAACGAAGGTAGAACACATGGGTTAGCTGGAGAGTGGCCAAGTTGTCGAGTCAGAAGACCATCCTCTTCCACCATTCATTATCAAAGAGGAGGCAAGATATTCGTTTTTCAATTGTTTAAACATTTTTACACGAAGCCAATGTTGACAAGACCGCTACGTTTTCTTCTAGGTTGTATTTAAATTTCATGACCGTGTCAATTACCAGTAGCTCACTTGCACAAAATATGTATTAATTATTAGTATGGGAGTATACATATCGCCGCCCGTATACCATAAACATGAATATGTTAAAATTGAAAACATGTTTGAAAGTTTTTTTTTGCGAGACTCTACATTTATGCAATTGAAATTGTAAAATATTTACTTTCCGTGTACGCATGGTATTCTGTGTTTTGGTTTAACATAGAACATCCAAAGATTAACCAAGTCAACCCAATAACTCAAAACTAATAAATTTGCACATTCATGCTTCTCGCATGAGGGTGACGATATGTGAATTAAAAACTTTAAAGGCGTGTTTCTCGGGTTTTCGGTTTTTTTTTTAGTTATGACAGTATTGAAGTAAATGAGGTTTATGTTAATTTTCATAACATTTATATTGGATGTTGAAGTTAATATTCGAACGTTCCCACAATATTTATTTGGTAAATAAAAAAAAAATTTACTTCAAAAAAGTTTTTAACTCGTCGATATTTTTTGGCATTCGCGATATTTACTCAGTACTTATGAAAAAGTATCGAGTTTTCGATACTAATCAGTACTCATGAAAAGTATCGATATTCTGTACTCGGTACTCGTATCGTTCTATCACTTACTGAACATTTACAGAGATATGCAGTATGAAAAATTCGGTTTGTAGGGAAGGTGCCACGCCCCCTTTTCCAATAGCTCAGATTTTCCTCCCAGAGTATGCCATGGATTTCGTATATCTCTATACCAAGTTCCAATACTCTGGCATAAACTCTTCCAGAGATATGCAGTATGAAAAATTCAGTTTGAAAGGGAGGTGCCACGCCCCCTTTCGAAAGAGGTCCAATTTTTCTCCAATAGTATGTTATCGATTTCATATGGGCCAATACCAAGTTTCAGTACCAGTCTACCACGGACACTTCCAGAGGTAGGCGGTATGAAAAATTCGGTTGGTACGGAAGGTGCCACCGCCCCCTTTTCTAATAGCTCCAATTTGTCTCCAAGAGCATGCGATAAATTTCATTCACGTCAATATCCAGTTCCAGGACTCTTCCATGAACACTTCCAGATATGTGCAGTATGAAAAATTCGGTTTGTATGGGAGGTGCCACACCCCTTTTTCCAATAGCTAAAATTTTCCTCCAAGAGTATGCGATGGATTTCATATATCTCCATACAAGTTCCAGAACTCTACCATGATTAATTCCAGAGATATGGAGTATGAAAATTTCGGTTTGTATGGAAGGTTCCACGCCCCTTTTGTATATCGAGAATTTTGTTAGCCTGTGACCATACCTTGAACGTCTGCCGCAAGTGACCGAAATTTCGAAAAAATCGGTTCAGCCGTTCTCGAGCTTTGCGATATAAATGGATTCTATGTCATAGATGGATAAGTGTTGCTGCTTTTAATATTGCGCTCACTTAGTACTTACAAAAAACATAGCAACAGGGTTTTTATGCGTAATTATATACATACATACATATGTATGTACATAAATATTTAGTCTGTTCCAATAGCAGTCCGGTTTACAGGATTTAGTCAGAACTTACAGGAAGTCGTTCCTATTGACATAAAACCTGTAGGTGGGAACACTTTTGAGAGAGAAACTGAGCAACTGTTCCTAGTCAGAAGTTACAGGATTTAGTCCCGAGTTTTTTTCCTGTAAGTTCATGAAAAGTGTCAAACGATCAGCTGATTTACATTTGCAAACAAAAACAGAAAGCGGTGAAAGCAAAGAACCTTATATATGTAAAAAAAATGGAAGCTAACAACGAAATATTTGAATATGTATAGATTTTAATAATTATTTAGTGATATTTCAGCCAAATCAGTGTTGTACCAATGACATGTAAACAAACCACTGTTCTCCCAGAGAACGTTAAATACAGAGAAGCAGCAATTACGAATAGCATACATAGCATAGGAGATACAATTTTGTTAATTTGTATCAATGTTAAGTACTTTGGCTTGGATTTTCTTTTTCGTTGCATTGATTTAATAAAAAAAAAGATGAAAATTCTTGGTTAAATTAATGAAAATTAATTTTCGAAAATATATGCCAGGGAATGCTTTAACTCCAAAACGTAGATTTGTTATCTAATAAATATGTTAAAGCTATGCAATTAGGCAAACTCAGTGGTGATTTGCCATCGGCATTTGGGTCGCAAAAATCGGTTTTTTTAACGATTCTTATTGTAGTTGCTACGCTATTATTAATGCAACAAATCCCAGTTTTCTAGCTGCCTTAGTTTTTTCACAAACTCACTTTAAAGATGGACGCATTAACAAAAAAAAATGTACAAAGTAATGCACTTGTTAACTTCAAAGTTGTTTTTGAGTTTTACTACAATACTCGTAGATATTATTTGTAAATAATAGTTCTGGAGTCAAATGCAAATCCATTTCCCAGGCATGCGCATATGGATGCTTGTAGTATATACAGATGCGATCAACTAATTAGCAACGAGATTCAAAATGATATTGTTTGCAAATTATATTTATTTATTTATTTTTAATAATTTCGTTTAAAATATAATTCAATCTATAACAGAAACCCCAATAATAAAAGTTTAAAAGCTTGCACAAATTGCAAAAAAATTTATCAAACTTCAAAAAATTGTTATACAAATTTCAAAATTTTTAATTCGAATATTTAGAAAATTTTTGGGTATACAGCTTTGTAGTCCATTCAATCAAGTACACTAAAGTCCAAGTTTCTAGTCGTTAAAAATTACCGTTGATTTTTTAGAATTTTTTTTTGTGGAGGGTGTTCGCATTTTCTTCCATATAACACATGAACACAATTTTTTTTGTATGGAAAAAAAACAGCAACACCCCAACAAAAAAATCAAAAAAATCAACGGTAATTTGAAACTTGCACTTTCTTATAATATAATTGAATGGACTACAATACTGCATACCCGAAATTTTTTTAAATATTCTAATTAAAAATTTGGATGACCATTTCTTGAAGTGTGATTCGTTTGTTTGCAATTTGTTAAAGCTTTTAAACTTTTATTATTGTGGTTTCTATTACAGATTGAATTATATTTTAAATGAAAATCATTAAAAATAAATAAACATAATTTGCAAACAATATCATATTGAATTTCGTTGCTAATTAGTTGATCGCATCTGAATGTATGTATGTATGTACAAAATGTACGAGTATTGCTTTATTAAATGCAAACTTATGCGAAAATCTAAATATTTCGTAAACGTAGGGTTAATATTTTCGCGCACGTGCCAATCTGGTATCGATTCCCAGAAATTGATAATTTGTGTTGCCAGGAGCGGCGAGGCGAAGACGAACCCGACCAATCGTACAATTGTATGTACATATATATGTTACATACATACATACATTACATATGTATGTACATATTTACAAATGCATGTGTACATACGTGCATATTTATGCGTTTGGCCTTTTGTATTAATAGAAAATTTGATTGCAGAAATAATTTTAATGAAATTAATTTTACAAATACATTTGTACTATATAATATTAAGCTTATTAATTAATATCGGTATTTTGATAAAAAGCCATAATTTGTTAGACACACATACGTACATACACAGGCAATCAAAAGTGAGTGCATGGTGTTTTTTGTTTAATATTTACAATGTTTTTCAAGTAAATTTTTTTTGTTATTTTTATATAAAAATATGGTTCATGCTTTAATCGAAACCACATAAGTCAAACTTTCAAAATTTATACAGAACGTAGAAAAATTCAAAAAATTTTCATCTAAATTTTCTACTTTTTAATCTAAATTTTTAGAAAGTTTTGGGTACGCAGGTAGATTGGTTATGTATGTAATTCTAGTGAACCAAGCGAAAGTTTTAAGCGGGTAAAAATTCGCGTTAATTTTTAATGAATTTTTTTCCGACGTATTTTGCGGTTTTATCCATATAACAGGTGTAATTTATAAAATATAGTGTTTATATTTTTTTTTTACAAACGGTCTTGCGCATTTTATTCTACAAGAAATTCGCTTTTATGTATATGGTAAAAAGTACAACAAGCCGTCGGCAATAAACAATCTTTAAAAATCGACGCGATTTTTAAGCCGCTTAAAACTTGCACTTGCTTTTCTACCGATATATTATTCTAAAAATGCAGATTAAAAAGTTCAAAATTTAGACCACAATTTGTTGAATTTTTCTAAGTTTTGTTAAAAGTTTGGCTCATGTGGTTTTGATTAAAGCATGAACCATATTTTTATAAAAAAAAAATAACGAAAAATTTTTAACCGCGTGCAGAATTTGTTTATTTGCATATGTGCATACATATAAATGCATCTACATATGTACATATATGTATTTACAAACATTTTTATGCGTTTGTCTTTTAGCGTGTTTATAATTTTTTTAATGAGACTTTACTGATTGTTGACCAAAATATGGTTTACAATTGGGTGGTTCCAAAGGTGTCGTACTTGTCGTATTGTTGTATGTTGTAAAGTTTTTAACGGCTAAATAAATGTTTAGAGGACTTGAAATCGCCACCAACTATTTTTTAATTGTGTGAAATTTCATAATAAAACTTTTGTGTTAGCTTGCGAATTCCTTAAATATAGTTTTAGCCGTTTAAAGTTTATGACACACAACAGTACGACAGTATACAACACCTTGTGAACTCCCTAAATATCCTCACGCTGTTAAAAAATGGTGAACTTCTAGAGCAATCAATGTTAAAAATTTGACGTGGTGAACTTGTAGAGCATTTCTGATCTATTACAAAATACCAACGAGTAGCGTGTTGCTGCTTCTCTGTATTTCACGTGGTTCTCCTTTTACTCTCACTTGAGAGAGTAAAATTGTAGTTTGACAGTTACACAGGTTTTAGTCCGAAGTTCAAAGGAAGATACTAATTCATATACAAATGTAAGTGTTAACAGCAATGTTAATTGCTCCTTGTACATACATATGTAATTGCCTACATTAAACATATAAAAAAATCCCAAAATTTTCATCTTTACACATTCTTGTCTCTGGCATGCGGGGGACGATATGTACTTGCCGATTTGTTGTACAAAAATTATTTAAAAAGCAGACGTCTCTGTTGCTCAGCAAACCGGTTAATCGTTTCTGCAATTATTTCACATTGATTCTCTAAAACAAATTTTCGATGTATTCTTAAAATGCGTAAACCTAAAGGTAAATTTTATAGGAAATTAAACTAACAATTTATTAAAACTAGTAGTAACCCCCGAAATACCGAGTTCTTAGCTCAAAATTTATTTAAATAACTTCGTGAAATTAATCTTGTATTGCTAGACACCTGATAACCCAGGATAATTTTTAAGTTCTTAAAAGACATTACTCTACTCTAAGGTTCGTGCAGTGGGCCATGAGAAAACCGTCATCTTTAAGGTATAGTTCAACCTTTCACAATATCTGGTATTAGTCTTAATCTGAAACGCAAAAATCATTGAAAATTGGCGCCGTTTATGGTGAAAAGCATTTAATATCACACTTTCAAACTAAAGCTTTCTTAACCCTAGAAGCCTAATCTATTTGGGAGTAACGTAAAGCCTTAACATACGCGGTAGAGGCGTATGTACTTAAAAGATAACCTGTGAGCTAAAATATACTTAGTCCTGTCTTATTTTTTTTAAAGAATATTGCAGTTGTGAGTTTGACTAATAATAAAACATAGTTTTATTAATAAAAACTATAACCACATTTATTTAAAACAACAAAATAAAAAGTAAATTTTGTGTTAAAATTAAAAAAAGACCCATTCCGTATACGCCTCTCAGACGTAGGTTGTATTTTAGGGTTAACCCTTTCAGTACAAAAATTCAACCACTGGTTCTAAAAAATTTTAAATATGTATACCTGCTAATTTTGGATCGTTCATTTTAAAAATCACATACAAAAATGTGTAATGCTTTGAGGTTTGCGGTCTCTAATGATCAGTGATATCCTAGGTGTTTAAAAAAGAAAGGGATCTCAGCTATTCTTATTTGTTGCTTTCGTGAAATATATTTCAAAACTATGAATTATACCTAATAACTTTTCCGAATCTCAATTCCATGGAAATATGGTTAATATTTTTCAATAGATTATATTACTCACTATCGACTTTTCTGCCGCTTTTTACTTTTTTGACAAACACGGTTAACTGCAACTGCTGCTTGCACTTTTGTTTGATATATAGCTCAATTCTGTGGCTGCTACAGATCGGCCTAACTAACTCGTATGACTGAGCAATTATATATAGATACTAAAGGCCTGAACTACAAAACATAGCGACATGTAACACATCATGCAAATGCCAGTTTATATCATGTCGCTTATACATGTTTGAAAGTGATATATGAAGACATGGCCGAATAAATTCAAATCAAATCATGCATCAAATTTATGCATGTCAACAAAAGGAACACATGCGACATATTCAGCATTATTATTTACATTGTATTTCATAGCTCAAAGAAGTACAGGCTAGGTTAAGTTAAGTTAACGCCACGAGCAGGTTACGAAATTTCGAATGCGGCTAATTTTGATCCCTGAGAGCTCAGTGTTTATTCAGAAGCGCGAGCCAAAATGCTTCCATATTAGCCTCGCGAAGGTTGGACAGTCCAAAGAAAGTATGGAGATGATTCCACTTCATATTCCTCTTGACAGATGATACAAAAGAATTAGCCGAGATTCGTAGTTTCACCGCATGAATACCAATCGCACAATGGCATATCAGAACCGCCATCACTAGCCCTTGAGAGGTAACGTGTGCAGAGAAACGTCTTCTTTTCCTTTTTTATGTAACAAAAGGACCCGGTTTCCCTTAGCCTAATAGCAGTTCGCGCTGCTACAATTCTGTCTGCAATTCCCGCCGGCGCCGTGTTCAACATACGTATGTTAAGCGCCAGTGTAGGTATGGTTCCCAATACTCCGCTAATTCCTGTTTTAAAAGTGTAGCCCTTTCTAGTGGGTTTCACCAGACAAGGGCTCCTTGAAACAATATAGGCTTAAATCTGGTTTCCTAAAGCTAATGAATTAATTTGGGCGAGAGACCCCACCTTTTACTGATAGCTCCCCTTTAGCAGCCACCGTTGATCGCCTACCTAGTTCAGGTAACCTTGAGCCAGATCAAACACGGTGTATATAAATCGTCCCTTAACCAAAAGTTTCACATCATCTACATAGGCGATCACCCGACAGCTCACTTTTTCCAGTTGCACTACAAGGTCGTTTACAACCGCAATCCAGAGCAGGGGAGAGAGAACACCACTTTGTGGAGTGCTCCTATTGACTCTGTCCTAAGTGCAGACTCGCCCCCACTACGCCGCGACAGCTCTAACACGAAGTAAGCTTATTAGGTTGGTTTCAACCCCAAGATTATGAATATACTTGACTACTGCCTCTTGAGTGACATTGTTGAAGGCCCTCTCGATATCGAAGAAGGCTCCAACTGCATAATCTTCATGCGTGAAGGCTTCCTCTGACCACTTTACCAATGTGTGCAGGGCGGTATAAGCACATATAAGCCCTTGACTGATAGTCACGAGGAATCGCGTTTCTTATGTACAGGTACAGGTCTCTCTAGCGTTTTTATCAAACCCGAAGAGACTGATAGGCCTAAAATCCCTAGGGGAAATATGACAGCCTTTTCCGGCCTTCGGGATGAACGCAACACTGACTACCC